>NW_027009590.1:0-17500 GCF_036934945.1 Oncorhynchus masou masou | reverse complement strand
ATTAAAAAAAAAAACAGCTTCAATTGGGGCCCTTTAAAGGTGTTCGTGCCATATTTAAATGTTTTAATAGTAAAGCGTGATTTAAAAAGGTGAGCTGCAGATATTTTAATGGTATGTTTTCCACCTCCACAAGGTCTAATAGAACAATGCAATCTGGCAGGCTAGAGAGATGAGGCCCCAGTGAGAGCAGAGCTAAGGAAGGATCAGGGGAGATTGGAATCAGCTTCCACACACTGTAATACCACCTTGTATACTGCTGCTTCAGACCGGGCAGAGACAGAACAAAAAGGCAAGTGGGATAGAGACAAAGAAAGAATTCAATTAGACTCCATGTGCCCTAAAAACACCCCAAATCTGTCTTTGGTTTGGCCAGGTTTTACTCTTCTCTACTCTTCTTTACTCTAATCTACAGCTGATCTCTGCTCAGAATCATGGAGTAAAGATAGAGATTGTTTTGTGAGAGTGTACTGGAACATTGCGGTGTGTGTGTAGATGTGTGTGTGTGTGTGTAGGTGATG
Organism: Oncorhynchus masou masou; assembly: GCF_036934945.1. NCBI lineage: Eukaryota > Metazoa > Chordata > Actinopteri > Salmoniformes > Salmonidae > Oncorhynchus > Oncorhynchus masou. The sequence continues at coordinate 16,982 of NW_027009590.1, read as the reverse complement.
TGTGTGTGTGTAGATGTGTGTGTGTGTGTGTGTGTGTGTAGATGTGTGTGTGTGTGTGTGTGTGTGTGTGTAGATGTGTGTGTGTGTGTGTGTAGATGTGTGTGTGTGTAGATGTGTGTGTGTGTGTGCGACTACTGGTGTACTAGTGTGACACTGTATTTGGAGCAGCAGATGAAGAATGTCATGTTACCGTGCTCTCCCTTCTACCCTGCAGGTCTAGACCAGGGATCATCAACTAGTTTCAGCCACGGGACCATTTTTGCTTGAGCGGATGGCCGGGGGGTTAGGGGGGGAGGACGAGGGGACGGGTAGGGGGGCGGACGGGGGACTGGGGGGGGGGGACGGAACATATCATTTGTAGACTGCAAATTGACAGCAAGAATCCCAAGCAGATATAATGTTTGACCCGTTGTTTGGTCCCTTCAGCCCGGTTTTACAGCCCGGTACTGGGTTACCTTCAGCCCGGGAACTGGGTTACCTTCAGCCCGGTACTGGGTTACCTTCAGCCCGGTACTGGGTTACCTTCAGCCCGGTACTGGGTTACCTTCAGCCCGGTACTGGGTTACCTTCAGCCCGGTACTGGGTTACCTTCAGCCCGGTACTGGGTTATCTTCAGCCCGGTACTGGGTTACCTTCAGCCCGGTACTGGGTTACCTTCAGCCCGGTACTGGGTTACCTTCAGCCCGGTACTGGGTTACCTTCAGCCCGGTACTGGGTTACCTTCAGCCCGGTACTGGGTTACCTTCAGCCCGGTACTGGGTTACCTTCAGCCCGGTACTGGGTTACCTTCAGCCCGGTACTGGGTTACCTTCAGCCCGGTACTGGGTTACCTTCAGCCCGGTACTGGGTTACCTTCAGCCCGGTACTGGGTTTCCTTCAGCCCGGTACTGGGTTACCTTCAGCCCGGTACTGGGTTACCTTCAGCCCGGTACTGGGTTACCTTCAGCCCGGTACTGGGTTACCTTCAGCCCGGTACTGGGTTACCTTCAGCCCGGTACTGGGTTTCCTTCAGCCCGGTACTGGGTTACCTTCAGCCCGGTACTGGGTTACCTTCAGCCCGGTACTGGGTTACCTTCAGCCCGGTACTGGGTTACCTTCAGCCCGGTACTGGGTTACCTTCAGCCCGGTACTGGGTTACCTTCAGCCCTGGGTACTGGGTTACCTTCAGCCTGGTACTGGGTTACCTTCAGCCCGGTACTGGGTTACCTTCAGCCCGGTACTGGGTTACCTTCAGCCTGGGAACTGGGTTACCTTCAGACAAATATCACAGACTCCCATGAAGCTTTTTTGCCTCGCCTCGAGCAAAACAACCGAACGAATGAATGTTCGCTAAAGTATCCTCTGTAGATATTGGTTTGTAGCTCCAACGGTTCGGTCTGGACAGTCGGTTTTGTGAGAAGACCTCTTTTAAAAATGTGGACGTCCACGACAGTAGGTTCAGATGACTGCCGTAAAGCAAGTGAGTGTCGAAAGAGAGCAAAACAACCAAAACGGTCTCGATGGCTCAAAAGTTTATACTGGTAGAAAGGGGGGATTGAGCTGCAGTGAAACTGCACAGATTACTTGGTGTTCATCTCCTGCATTGGAAAATCAGGTCATTACTGGTTTTGACAGAACGGGGGGTCCTTCACCTTCACCTCTGGGTGGGTTTTGGGACTAGGCTGTCCTGTATGAATTAGTTGTGTACCTCCACAATCCCACTACCTCAACCCAATTGAGATGGTTTGATCTGAGTCAGACCACAGAGTGAAGGAAAAGCAGCCAGGTGGCATTCCAGGTGAAGCTGGTTGAGAGAAGTGTGCGCAAAAGCTGTCATCAAGGCAAAGGGTGGCTATTTGAAGAATCTAAAATCTAAAATGTATTTTTATTTGTTTAACACTTTTTTGGTTACGACATGGTTCCATAAGTGTTATTTCATAGTGTTGATGTCTTCACTATTATTCTACAATGTAGAAAATAATACAAATAAAGAAAACCCCTTGAATGAGTAGGTGTGTCCAAACCTTTAACGGATAGTGTATATATACATTTATACTCCTGACTACGACATTCCTTATCCTAATATTTATATATTTATTAATTCCATTCTTTTACTTTTAGATTTGTGTGCGTTGTTTTTAATTGTTAGATACTACTGCACTGTTGGTGCTAAGGAACACAAGCATTTCACTACACCCACAATAACATCTGACAAATATGTGTATTCTAACCAATACAATATGATTTGGTTTGTGTGTTGACTATGAACTGGGCAGTGCTCTGGCTATGTGAGGTTTTGTCAGTATGACTTATACTTGGAGCCTACGTGGGACGAGGAAGGCTTGTATTGTATTTCTGCTCCGGGTGAGAATACTGAGCAGGGCTCAACTCGGCTTACACTCAGGCGGCGTGGTGAGTTTGAGTGTCTCGGATCTCTCTCCAGGGCCGTAGTCGTTGTAGGCCACCACTCTGAAGGAGTAGGTCTCCTCTGGCTTCAGGTTACTGACAGTCAACTGGAGGGTCTCTGGCTCCGACACGTTCACAGACCTCTCCCTGAAACAACAACAGACACGTTCATAGACCTCTCCCTGAAACAACAACGGACACGTCTCACAGACCTCCCTCCCTGAAACAACAACAGACACGTTCACAGACCTCTCCCTGAAACAGCAACAGACACGTTTACAGACCTCTCCCCTGAAACAACAACAGACACGTTCAGTGTAGTACAGACCTCTCCCTGAAACAACAACAGACACAGTTAAATAATACTCTGACCTTTAATTTAACACAGTCATAGAGACTGCTCCCCTCAAACAACAACAGACACTGGTACAGACTGCTCCCTCAAATTTAACAACAGACACTGGTACAGACTGCTCCCTCAAACAACAACAGACACTGGTACAGACTGCTCCCTCAAACAACAGACAGAGAGACAGAGTAAGCACCGGAAACGCACAGACACACACGCAGACACACACACACACACACACACACACACACACACACACACACACACACACACACACACACACACACACACACACACACACACACACACACACACACACACACACAGAAACAGAAACAGACTCCCAGTAAGGAGAGACAGGATCAGAAGAAAGCACTGGAAAAGGCATCAGACGTCTCTCCCAGAATACCATTCAATCCATATAATCCCTCCTGCAGAAACTGTAATCCCAGGGGATGTCAGCACCTCTTCATCCCCATTCAAATCTCACTGACTCGATGGGCATGGGACCTGAGATGGATTTAAAAAAAATATATATATATATACTATTTTAAGTGATGATCAGTGACTGCTCTGTCGATATTGCTCTCCCAGTTCCCGTGCCCCAGTACCCTTTGTCCAGCAACTTGAGGGAGGTCTGTGAAATGCTCAGTCTGCCCAGTCTGCTCTGCTCTCACGTGGTTGGCCAGGGGCCTTGGCAAAGTCTCACCTAACTCAACAAATAGCTGCCAGATGATTAAGTTTCTTAATTGAATGAGCTGAATACCCCTTATGACTTTAAATCTCCGAGGTGACTTGGGCTGTTGCACCTAAACGTGCGTTTGGGTTCAGGACTCGTGTCCTGACATTCTGGTTCTCTCGGAAACGATTTGTCTCTGATGAAGACATTGGGGTGAATTAATATTTATAGTGGAGAATTTGCATATGATCTTATTGAACCTTGTCCCATAGTATGTAATAGAGATACGAATCATCAAAATAGTTATCCTAGTTTAATTAAGAAGAGACATTTTAAAAGGTTTCTCCTCGTCCATTTTTACTGTGTTTTAGCCACTGTATCCTCGTGACCCTGAGCTCTAGAAATGTTCTCCTCCATATTTAATCCTTTGGCAGATACACGCGCCCCTTTTAAACAATTCAGAGTCAAAGATAGATCTGCCTCTTGATTTTGATCGGAGCTAACTGAGTTCATTCATATGAAAAATCCGGCCTGGGCCAAAGTAAGGAAACCTGACACTGTCGTGGACTGGCAATCGATCAGAAAACTGAGAAACAGATTTCTACATTTCTAAGCCCTACATGTGATTTTGTTGGTGATCCTTCTCGAATTTCGATAAACAGTAAATGCGTTGAAGGGTACACATTTCTCTTATTCCCCCGTGCCGAAGTAAGTTATGTTTGTTTATGTCACGTACGTTGATACAATGCTATGTTTTCATTTAGAAAAACATTTTACTAAAAGTTCCACTGTACCGAACATCATTACTAAACTTTAGACGTGTGAGTTACCACCTCCCTGGTCTCAGGGATGGTTTAATGCTGGAAATTCCTTTGGTCTCTACTGAGTAAATCAGCTTTTAGTTTTCTTGCACCTGGTTTGTGTGGAACAATCTTCAAGAGTATTTCACCGTGTAGTATTTACCAGTTGACCGTGTAGTATTTAACCTGTTGACCGTGTAGTATTTAACCTGTTGACCATGTAGTATTTAACCTGCTGACCGTGTAGTATTTAACCTGTTGACCATGTAGTATTTAACCTGCTGACCGTGTAGTATTTAAGTGTAGTATTTAACCTGCTGACCGTGTAGTATTTAACCTGCTGACAGTGTAGTATTTAACCTGCTGACCGTGTAGTATTTAACCTGCTGACCGTGTAGTATTTAACCTGATGACAGTGTAGTATTTAACCTGCTGACCGTGTAGTATTTAACCTGATGACCGTGTAGTATTTAACCTGCTGACGTGTAGTATTTAACCTGCTGACCGTAGTATTTAACCTGCTGACAGTGTAGTATTTAACCTGCTGACCGTAGTATTTAACCTGATGACCTGTGACCGTGACCGTAGTATTTAACCTGCTGACAGTGTAGTATTTAACCTGCTGACCATGTAGTATTTAACCTGCTGACCGTAGTATTTAACCTGATGACCGTGTAGTATTTAACCTGCTGACAGTGTAGTATTTAACCTGCTGACCGTGTAGTATTTAACCTGTTGACCGTGTAGTATTTAACCTCCTGACCGTGTAGTATTTAACCTGCTGACCGTATTTAACCTGTAGTATTTTAACCTGCTGACAGTGTAGTATTTAACCTGCTGACCGTGTAGTATTTAACCTGTTGACCGTGTAGTATTTAACCTGCTGACCGTGTAGTATTTAACTGCTGCTGACCGTGTAGTATTTAACCTGATGACAGTGTAGTATTTAAACTGCTGACAGTGTAGTATTTAACCTGCTGACCGTGTGGTATTTAACCTGCTGACCGTGTAGTATTTAACCTGCTGACCGTGTAGTATTTAACCTGCTGACTGTGTAGTATTTAACCTGTTGACCGTGTAGTATTTAACCTGTTGACTGTGTAGTATTTAAACTGCTGACCGTGTAGTATTTAACCTGATGACAGTGTAGTATTTAACCTGCTGACCGTGTAGTATTTAACCTGTTGACCGTAGTATTTAACCTGTTGACCGTAGTATTTAACCTGTTGAGTGTAGTATTTAACCTGCTGACCGTGTAGTATTTAACCTGCTGACAGTGTAGTATTTAACCTGCTGACCATGTAGTATTTAACCTGTTGACCGTAGTATTTAACCTGTTGACCGTGTAGTATTTAACCTGTTGACCGTGTAGTATTTAACCTGCTGACAGTGTAGTATTTAACCTGCTGACAGTGTAGTATTTAACCTGCTGACCGTGTAGTATTTAACCTGCTGACCGTGTAGTATTTAACCTGCTGACCGTGTAGTATTTAACCTGCTGACCGTGTAGTATTTAACCTGTTGAACGTGTAGTATTTAACCTGTTGACCGTGTAGTATTTAACCTGCTGACCGTGTAGTATTTAACCTGCTGACCGTGTAGTATTTAACCTGCTGACAGTGTAGTATTTAACCTGCTGACCGTGTAGTATTTAACCTGCTGACAGTGTAGTATTTAACCTGCTGACCGTGTAGTGTGGTATTTAACCTGCTGACCGTGTAGTATTTTACCTGTTGACCGTGGAGTATTTAACCTGCTGACCGTAGTATTTAACCTGCTGACCGTGTAGTATTTAACCTGCTGACCGTGTGGTATTTAACCTGCTGACCGTGTAGTATTTAACCTGCTGACCGTGTGGTATTTAACCTGCTGACCGTGGTATTTTACCTGTTGTACCTGTTGACTGTGTAGTATTTTAACCTGTTGACCGTATTTAACCTGTGAGTATTTTACCTGTTGACCGTGTAGTATTTAACCTGTTGACCGTGTAGTATTTAACCTGTTGACCGTGTGGTATTTAACCTGCTGAACGTGTGGTAGTTTTAACCTGTTGACCGTGTAGTATTGACTGTGTAGTATTTAACCTGTTGACCGTATTTGTAGTATTTTACCTGTTGACCGTGTAGTATTTAACCTGCTGACCGTGTAGTATTTTACCTGTTGACCGTGTAGTATTTAACCTGTTGACCGTAGTATTTAACCTGCTGACCGCTGGTGGTATTTAACCTGTTGACCGTGTAGTATTTTACCTGTTGACCGTGTAGTATTTAACCTGCTGACCGCTGTAGTATTTAACCTGTTGACCGTAGTATTTAACCTGTTGAGTATATTTTACCTGTTGACCGTAGTATTTAACCTGCTGACCGTAGTATTTAACCTGTTGACCGTGACCGTAGTATTTAACCTGTTGACCGTGTAGTATTTTACCTGTTGACCGTGTCCTGGGAGAAGTAGATGCCGTAAGTCAGGACTGTTCCTCTGGTCTCCTGCGGGGGCGCCAGCTGAGGCGGACAAAACGGCTGGACACTAGGACAGGGACCACGTCACGGGGAGCAGAGGGGAGGAGGACACCTGAGCTGGGGACAACTGGTCGGGGAGGAGAGGAGTAAGTCAGAGAAGTAGGGGACTCAGGGCTAGGGACCTGAGGAGCTGGTGTTGGGCTGGCTACTGGTTCTAGGTAGGTATGTTAGTTATTTAGGAAGGAGGGAGGGAGGGAAGGAAGGGAGGAAGGGGAGGAGGAGAACAGGGAAGGAGGGAGGAGGCAGGGAGGGAAGGAGGACGAGGACGAGGGAGGGAGGGTGGGGGGAGGTGAGGGTGGTTGGGAGGGAGGGAATGTGGGAGGGGAGGGAGGGTAGGGAATAAAACAAGAAGAGTATGGCCGATGGAATGAGAAGATAAGGAAAGAGAGGAAGAACAAGTGATAAAGAAGATCATAGACAAAATCATTATTTTCAGTAAAGAGTTAAGTTAATACAGTGAAGAAGAAGTGAATAATAGAATAGTGTCATTCAGAAGATACAGCAGAAAAGAGAGAGAGAGAGAGACAGCGAGAGACTGAGAGAGAGAGAGGAGAGAGAGAGAGAGAGAGAGAGAGAGAGAGAGATGAGAGAGAGAGAGAGAGAGAGAGAGAGAGAGAGAGAGAGAGAGAGAGAGAGAGAGAGAGTAGATAGAGAGAGAGGGAGAGAGACCTGTTGAGAGAGAGAGAGAGAGAGAGAGAGAGAGAGAGATAGATAGATAGAGAGAGGGAGAGAGAGAGAGAGAAACAGAGAGAGGCAGAGAGAGAGAGAGAGGCAGAGAGAGATAGAGAGAGAGGCAGAGAGAGAGAGAGACAGAGAGAGGCAGAGAGAGAGAGAGAGAGAGAGATTTTACATAGATAAGAGAGAGAGAGAGGTAGTATTTAACCTGTTGAGAGAGTAGAGAGAGAGAGACAGAGAGAGATGTTTACATTTGAGTAGCTGAATGTAAAGTGGTGGTTACAGTATTGTATGTAATATACTGTAACATTGTATGTAGTATGATATAACATTGTATGTAGTATGATGTAACATTGTATGTAGTATGATGTAACATTGTATGTAGTATGATGTAACATTGTATGTAGTATGATGTAACACTGTATGTCCTGTTGACTGTCTGTTGGTGACATGATATATGTATGGATCTGAAACCATGTATGTTCTGAAATGAGATCAGACATGTTCAGATGGACCTGGACATGCCATCATTGTATTGATACACTAACTATTACAGCTTACTGTTACCATAAGGCTAACTATAACCATAAAGGCTAACTATATTTATAAAGGCTAACTATAATTATAAAGGCTAACTATATTTATAAAGGCTAACTATAATTATAAAGGCTAACTATAACCATAAAGGCTAACTATAACCATAAAGGCTAACTATAATTATAAAGGCTAACTATTACCATAAAGGCTAACTATAACCATAAAGGCTAACTATAATTGTAAAGGCTAACTATAATTATAAAAGCTAACTATAACCATAAAGACTAACTATAACCACAAAGGCTAACTATAACCATAAAGGCCAACTATTACCATAAAGGCTAACTATAACCATAAAGGCTAACTATAACTGTAAAGGCTAACTATTACCATAAAGGCTAACTATAACCATAAAGGCTAACTATAATTGTAAAGGCTAACTATAATTATAAAGGCTAACTATAACCATAAAGACTAACTATAACCACAAAGGCTAACTATAACCATAAAGGCCAACTATTACCATAAAGGCTAACTATAACCATAAAGGCTAACTATAACTGTAAAGGCTAAAGGCTAACTATAAGTATAAAGGCTAAATATAACCATAAAGGCTAACTATTATTGTAAAGGCTAATTATAACCATAAAGGCTAATTATAACCATAAAGGCTAACTATAACCATAAAGGCTAACTATAACCATAAAGGCTAACTATAACCATAAATGCTAACTATTACCATCAAGGCTAACTATAACCATCAAGGCTAACTATAACCATAAAGGCTAACTAAAACCATAAAGGCTAACTATAATTGTAAAGGCTAACTATAATTGTAAAGGCTAACTATAATTATAAAGGCTAACTATAACCATAAAGGCTAACTATAACCATTAAGACTAACTATTACCATAAAGGCTAACTATAACCATAAAGGCTAACTATAATTGTAAAGGCTAACTATAACCATAAAGGCTAACTATAACCATAAAGGCTAACTATAATTGTAATTATAACCATAAAGGCTAATTATAACCATAAAGGCTAACTATAATTGTATAACCATAAAGGCTAACTATAATTGTAAAGGCTAACTATAACCATAAAGGCTAACTATAACCATAAAGGCTAACTATAATTGTAAAGGCTAACTATAACCATAAAGGCTAACTATAATTGTAAAGGCTAACTAAAACCATAAAGGCTAACTATAATTGTAAAGGCTAACTATAACCATAAAGGCTAACTATAACCATAAAGGCTAACTATAATTGTAAAGGCTAACTAAAACCATAAAGGCTAACTATAATTATAAAGGCTAACTATAACCATTGACCATCAGACCAGGTGTGGTAACTCGAATACTGTAGGTGAGATAACAACACCAGGAGTCAGACCAGGTGTGGTAACTCTAATACTGTAGGTAGAGAGACAACATTAGGAGTCAGACCAGGTGTGGTAACTCTAAAACAACACCAGGAGTCAGATCAGGTGTGGTACCTCTAATACAACACTAGGAGTCAGACCAGGTGTGGTAACTCTAATACAACACTTAGGGAGTCAGACCAGGCTAACTATAATTGTGGTAACTAAAAATGTAGGTAGAGACAACACTAGGAGTCAGACCAGGTGTGGTAACTCTAATACAACACTTAGGAGTCAGACCAGGTGTGGTAACTCTAATACTGTAGGTAGAGAGACAACACTAGGAGTCAGACCAGGTGTGGTAACTCTAAAACAACACCAGGAGTCAGATCAGGTGTGGTAACTCTAATACAACACTAGGAGTCAGACCAGGTGTGGTAACTCTAATACAACACCAGGAGTCAGTTCAGGTGTGGTACCTCTAATACAACACTAGGAGTCAGACCAGGTGTGGTAACTCTAATACTGTAGGTAGAGAGACAACACTAGGAGTCAGACCAGGTGTGGTAACTCTAATACAACACTAGGAGTCAGACCAGGTGTGGTAACTCTAATACTGTAGGTAGAGAGACAACACTAGGAGTCAGACCAGGTGTGGTAACTCTAATACTGTAGGTAGAGAGACAACACTAGGAGTCAGACCAGGTGTGGTACCTCTAATACAACACCAGGAGTCAGACCAGGTGTGGTAACTCTAATACTGTAGGTAGAGAGACAACACTAGGAGTCAGACCAGGTGTGGTAACTCTAATACTGTAGGTAGAGAGACATTAGGAGTGTGGCTGACTGAGGCATAGTCCAAAAAGAAGTCAGACCAGGTTTTTCTCAATACTGATAATGTGGCTGATGCAGAATATAGTCATATCACACAGGTTTTTCTAACCTCACACACACACACACACACACACAGACACACACACACACACACACACACACACACACACACACACACACACACACACACACACACACACACACACACACACACACACACACACACACACACACACACACACACACACACACACACACACACACACACACACACACACACACACCAGCCCATGTCACACTCAAAAGCCTTATAGCTTAACACACACGGTCATCAGAGAATGAGTGACAGAAGGACCAGCCTCACCCTGTTAACTCACTGAAGAACAGCAGACACTTGGCACAACACAATCCCTGTCTCGTGTATTAGTACCACTAGGAAACACAATGTATGAACGCATTTCATATGAAACATATCTGAAAAGAAAGAAGGTGAGATTTTCAACAGACTAACATGTTCAACCCCCCCTACATCTATTTACTGGGGTGCGAAGATGTTGTCTTTTGAAAAAGATGGTCGTAAAAATCCAATTTATCTGTCCAGACTCCCCAGACAAAAGGTCAGAGGTCATAGGGAAAGGACTTATCCTGTGGATATTGTTTAAATGCTTTGTCTTGTATCGTACAGTACGTCAATACTCTGCCACAGCTGCTAGAGTGCTAGGATGCATCCCAAAATCCCACCCTATTCCCTTTAAAGTGCACTATTTTTGACCAGGGCCCATAGCGAATAGGGTGCCCTTTGGGTGAAACTCGTTGACTGCTCCACTGCACTGACCTCCACACATCACACTTTGGGAGTAGAGCTATTAGACAAGCCTTAAGCCTCTGTCGGGAAGGGAAGGAGGGAGGACGGCTACTTCCCAAATGGACCCCTATTCCCTATATAGTACACTCTTTTTGACCAGGGCTCTATCCAGGGAATAGGGGGCCATTTGGGACGATGAGAAAGACGGAAGAGGTGGAGTGATGTGAACCCATTTTCCACTTTTCCTATTTCAAAGTGCTGCGAAGTCAATTCTTCAGACCAAAGATTTTCAGCTGCTGGACATAGACAATAGACAAGGTGTAAGAGAAGGGGGAGGTGCAGACAACAACAGAGGGTGAGGGGAAAAGATTCATGTTAAACATCTCCTTTCTGCAAAGAGTGTAAACTATGGCAATTTAGAGAAACGATGAAAGAGTGCTTGCTCCTTACAATGGTGCATTTAGGGAGAGAGATAGTGTGTGTGTGTGTGTGTGTGTGTGTGTGTGTGTGTGTGTGTGTGTGTGTGTGTGTGTGTGTGTGTGTGTGTGTGTGTGTGTGTGTGTGCGTGCGTGCGTGCGTGCGTGCGTGCGTGCGTGCGTGCGTGCGTGCGTGTGTGTGTGTGTCAGTGTTGGGGCCAATTTGAATTGAAGTCAGTCAATTTTAATTTAAAATCCAAAAACTAGAAAACGTTATAAATAGCATCTTGTTTTTCAGCGTATTGAGAAGTTATTGAAAATAGAAGACCTTTTAATTTTTAAAAATTGGAATTTCAGTTTACTTCCTGAATTTACTGACTTAAATTCAAATTGACCCTGGTGTTGTGTGTGTGTGTGTCTGTGTGTGTGTGTGTGTGTGTGTGTGTGTGTGTGTGTGTGTGTCTGTGTGTGTCTGTGTGTGTGTGTGTGTGTCTGTGTGTGTGTGTGTCTGTGTGTGTCTGTGTGTGTGTCTGTGTGTGTGTGTGTGTGTGTGGCATCTCCATCTTTGGTCAATGAGGACATCTGGTATCCGTAACTGGTAATGCCAGTCTAATACCCACTTTGGTGCAGGACTAATGGTGTCAGGACTCAGGACTAATGGTGTCAGGACTAATGTCAGGACTAATGGTGTCAGGACTAATGGTGTCAGGACTAATGGTGCCAGGACTAATGGTGTCAGGACTAATGGTGTCAGGACTAATGGTGTCAGGACTAATGGTGCCAGGACTAATGGTGTCAGGACTAATGGTGTCAGGACTGGGACTAATGGTGCCAGGCCAGGACTAATGGTGTCAGGACTAATGGGTCAGGACTAATGGTGTCAGGACTAATGGTGCAGGACTAATGGTGGACTAATGGTCAGGACTAATGGTGTCAGGACTAATGGTGTCAGGACTAATGGTGCCAGGACTAATGGTGCCAGACTAATGGTAGGATGCCCACTTTGGTGCCAGGGCTAATGGTGCCAGGACTAATGGTGCCAGGACAAATGCCCACTTTGGTGCCAGGATTAATGCCCACTTTGGTGCCAGGGCTAATGGTGCCAGGACTAATGTACACTTTGGTGCCAATCTAATGCCCACTTTGGTGCCAATCTAATGGACTTTGGTGCCAGGACTAATGCCAACTTAGCTTTTTCCACTAAATTTCAGGGCTCATTTGAGGGGCAAGTGGTAAATATTCTTACGACATAAACTAATCCAGTGAATTTGGGTTCATACAGACATCCACTGATCATCTGAAATACGTAATGAAAGAAAAAGGCTCATTTAATTAGAAGTCCTGTGTGTCTTAAATCTGTAGCAGCCAATGATTTATAAAAACACTAGACGACTGACATGGGACGCTCTGTTGAAGCCACTGCGCCTCCATCTTGCTTTTCTGAGGAGTGCCAATATGGCCGACCGGTGTTTTCAAAAGCATGTCATTGGCCAATTCATAGCATCAGCAATCCAGGGTTTATATACAGGGCATTCGGAAAGTATTCAAAATGTATTCAATTAATTGTTTTCCTCATCAATCGACACACAATACCCCATAATGACATCACAATACCCCATAATGACATCACAATCCCCATAATGACATCACAATACCCCATAATGACATCACAATACCCCATAATGACATCACAATACCCCAAAATGACAATGCAAAAACAGGCTTTTAGCCATGTTTGCAAACGATAAAAATTTTAAAACAAATACGGAATTTACATAACTATTCAGGCCGTTTGCTATGAGACTCCACATTGAGTTCAGGTGCATCCTGTTTCCATTGATCATCCTTGAGATGTTTCTACAACTTCATTAGAGTCCCCCTGTGGTAAATTCAATTGATTGGACATGATTTGGAAAGGCACACACCTGTCTTTATAAGGTCCCACAGTTGACAGTGCATGTCAGGGCAAAAACCAGGACATGAGGTCGAATACAATTTCCGTAGAGCCCCCGAGACAGGATTGTGTCGAGGCACAGAGCTGGGGAAGGGTATCAAAAAAATTCTGCAGCATTGAAGGTCTCCAAGAACACAGTGGCCTCCATCATTCTTAAATGGAAGAAGTTTGGATACACGAAAACTCTTTCTAGAGCTGGCTGCCCGGCCAAGCTGAGCAATCGGGGGAGAAGGACCTTGCTCAGGGAGGTGACTAAGGGAGGTGACTATTTTATTTCCATTTAAAACGCCGGACAAACAATCCCATATTGAACTGAACAAGAGCGTTGTATATGGAGAAACCTAGATGTGGAGCTATGGATGGATCCTAAATGTCACCCTATTTACTATTTAGTGCACTCGGGTCCATAGAGCTCTGGTCAAAAGTAGTGCACTAGGCTCAATAGAGCTCTGGTCAAAAGTAGTGCACTCGGGTCCATAGAGCTCTGGTCAAAAGTAGTCACTAGGGTCCATAGAGCTCTGGTCAAAAGCACTAGGGTCCATAGAGCTCTGGTCAAAAGTAGTGCACTAGGGTCCATAGAGCTCTGGTCAAAAGTAGTGCACTAGGGTCCATAGAGCTCTGGTCAAAAGTAGTGCACTAGGGTCCATAGAGCTCTGGTCAAAAGTAGTGCAGCCTGGTCTAGCACTAGGGTCCATAGAGCTCTGGTCAAAAGTAGTGCACTAGAAAATATAAATAATATCAAAAGTAGTGCACAAGGGTCCATAATCCTCCTCCCTAAACACAGCAGGTTAAAAGCAAACTGTGGCTTTATTTAGCAAGGAATATTGTTTTTGACATAATTTTCTTCCCTCAAAAGATAAACACACATTTTAAGCATCTTTAAAACGCTGATCACGTGCTACCGCCCTGCTACCGCCCTGCTGAACTATAAAGTACAGATATGATTTTATTCAGAGACATCGACTGCAAAAGGTTTTTAAATGTGTTCAGACTAAAAATTGGTTAATTATTAGTGTTTGATGTAATGGTGGACCTATATACCAGGCGGTGTCAGAGGAAGGCCCTAAAAATTATTGACTCTGTTCCGGTACCCCTGTATATAGCCTCCACATTGACTCTGTACCGTAACACCCTGTATATAGCCTCCACATTGACTCTGTACCGTAACCCCTGTATATAGCCTCCACATTGACTCTGTACCGGTACCCCTGTATATAGCCTCCACATTGACTCTGTACCATTGACTCTGTACCCCTGTATATAGCCTCCACATTGACTCTGTACCAGTACCCCCTGTATATAGCCTCCACATTGACTCTGTACCGGTACCCCCTGTATATAGCCTCCACATTGACTCTGTACTGGTACCCCCTGTATATAGCCTCCACATTGACTCTGTACTGTTTTTTTATAAAATATGTTTAATGCTAGCTTACCTTGGCTTACTGCATTGGCGTAACAGGCAGTCTCCTTGTGGAGTGCAACGAGAGAGAGGCAGGTCATTATTGCGTTGGACTAGTTAACTGTAAGGTTACAAGATTGGTTCCCCCGAGCTGACAAGGTGAAAATATGTCCTTCTGCCCCTGAACGAGACAGTTAACCCAGTTAGTTTCTAGGCCGTCATTGAAACTAAGAATGTTCTAAACTCACTAGATGAATAAAGGTAATAAAAAATAAAAAATAATCGTTGCCCGATAATACTGATTCTGACTGTTATGAAAACTTGAAATCGCCCATTCCAATTAATCTCTGTACCGGTACCCCCCTGTTACCCCCATTCAAATTAATCTCTGTACCGGTACCCCCCTGTTACCCCCATTCAAATTAATCTCTGTGCGGTACCCCCTGTTACCCCCATTCCAATTAATCTCTGTACCGGTACCCCCTGTTACCCCCATTCCAATTAATCTCTGTACCGGTACCCCCTGTTACCCCCATTCCAATTAATCTCTGTACCGGTACCCCCTGTTACCCCCATTCCAATTAATCTCTGTTACCCCCTGTTACCCCCATTCCAATTAATCTCTGTACCGGTACCCCTGTTACCCCCATTCCAATTAATCTCTGTACCGGTACCCCCTGTTACCCCCATTCCAATTAATCTCTGTACCGGTACCCCCTGTTACCCCCATTCCAATTAACCCCCTGTTCTCTGTAATCCGGTACCCCCTGTTACCCCCATTCCAATTAATCTCTGTACGGTACCTCTGTTACCCCCATTCCAATTAATCTCTGTACGGTACCCCCTGTTACCCCCATTCCAATTAATCTCTGTACCGGTAATCTCCCCCTGTTACCCCCATTCCAATTAATCTCTGTACCGTACCCCCTGTTACCCCCATTCCAATTAATCTCTGTTTACCCCCTGTTACCCCCATTCCATTAATCTCTGTACCGGTGCCCCCTGTTACCCCCATTCCAATTAATCTCTGTACCGGTACCCCCTGTTACCCCCATTCCAATTAATCTCTGTACCTGTTACCCCCATTCCAATTAATCTCTGTTACCCCCCTGTTACCCCCATTCCAATTAATCTCTGCCCCCTGTTACCCCCATTCCAATTAATCTCTGTACCGGTACCCCCTGTTACCCCCATTCCAATTAATCTCTGTACCGGTACCCCCTGTTACCCCCATTCCAATTAATCTCTGTACCGGTACCCCCTGTTACCCCCATTCCAATTAATCTCATTCCTTGTTACCCCCATTCCAATTAATCTCTGTACCGGTACCCCCTGTTACCCCCATTCCAATTAATCTCTGTACCGGTACCCCCTGTTACCCCCATTCCATTAATCCCCATTCCCCCCTGTGTTACCCCCTGTTAATCTCTGTCTACCCCTGTTACCCCCATTCCAATTCATCTCTGTACCCCCCTGTTACCCCCATTACAATTAATCTCTGTACGGTACCCCCCTGTTACCCCCCATTAATACAGGAAGTACCAGGTAATAACATGGTTACCATGGCTATATACAGGAAGTACCAGGTAATAACATGGTTATATACAGGAAGTACCAGGTAATAACATGGCTATATACAGGGAGTACCAGGTAATAACATGGTTATATACAGGAGTACCAGGTAATAACATGGTTATATACAGGAAGTACCAGGTAATAACATGACTATATACAGGAAGTACCAGGTAATAACATGGATATATACAGGGAGTACCAGGTAATAACATGGCTATATACAGGAAGTACCAGGTAATAACATGGCTATATACAGGAAGTACCAGGTAATAACATGGCTATATACAGGAGTACCAGGTAATAACATGTACCATCTATATACAGGAAGTACCAGGTAATAACATGGCTATATACAGGAAGTACCAGGTAATAACATGGCTATATACAGGAAGTACCAGGTAATAACATGGCTATATACAGGAAGTACCAGGTAATAACATTGTTATATACAGGGAGTACCAGGTAATAACATGGCTATATACAGGGGAGTACCAGGTAATAACATGGTTATATACAGAAGTACCAGGTAATAACATGGCTATATACAGGGAGTACCAGGTAATAACATGGCTATATACAGGAGTACCAGGTAATAACATGGCTATATACAGGGAGTACCAGGTAATAACATTGTTATATACAGGAAGTACCATGTAATAACATGGATATATACAGGAAGTACCAGTA
>NW_027009589.1:0-43025 GCF_036934945.1 Oncorhynchus masou masou | reverse complement strand
ATGTACATTCTCAGAATAGGCTAAATGTTCACTTATGTTCTCAGAAGGTTAAAAGGCTCAATCATGGAGACTCTTACTGACAGTTGTGGCTGCTTTGCGTGTTGTATTGTTGTCTCTACCTTCTTGCCCTTTGTGTTGTAGTCTGGGCACAATACTGTTTGTAACATAATTTGTGCTGCTACCATGTTGCCCTGCTGCCATGTTGTGTTGCTCCCATGTTGTTGTCATGTTGTGTTGCTACCATGTTGTGCTGCTACCATATTGACCTGCTGCCATGTTGTGTTGCTACCATGTTGTTATCATGTTGTGTTGCTACCATGTTGTGCTGCTGTCTTAGGTCTCTCTTCATGTAGTGTTGTTTCTCTCGTGTCGTGATGTGAGTTCTGCCCTACATTTTAATTTAAATGTTTAATCCAGCCCCTTGTCCCCGTCATTGTAAATAATAATTTGTTCTTAACTGACTTGCCTAGTTAAATAAAGGTTAAATAAATAAATAAAATATATAGAAAAAACAAAACAAACTTCCAAGGAACCAAATGTGCTAGCTGGGTTCAGTCGACTGCATGAGCACAGAGAGGATGTGTCTGTTTATTTGGTGCTATAATGTTAGGGGGAATCTTCCATGCAGCCCTCAGTTCAGATTAGTTTCAGCCTGCTCACCAACAGCACAGGGATGTATCCCAAATGGGACCATATTCACTAGGCTGTCCACTACTTTTGACCAGGGCCTTTGGTCAAGTTTCAATTAGCCGTATGTACGGCAATACACATGGTATACAGTCCAACGAAATGCTTACTTGTAAAAGTAGTGCACTACAACAGGAGGGAATACAGGTGACATTTTTGACACGGGATGACCTCACGGTGTGTCTGTGAAATCAGGTCTGATTCACCGTGACTGAGGTCTGTATGGTTGTCTGAGATTATTGTTCTATTCAAATCAGCAGCTTGTGCCTCGTATATCCAATATATTTCCACTGTCTCTGTGTGCCACCCTATGGAGGGTCTGGACCGGGGTGTTGGGGGTGTAGGCAATCATTGTAAATGCAATTTGTTCTTAACTGACTTGCCGAGTTAAAAATAAAGGTTAAATAAATAAAATTGATAATGAAATGTTGTGCACTATGTAGGGAATAGGGTACCACTGCTGACTACGACATCCACAATACGTATGATAATGGGAAGGGGAACAGGCCTCAATCACACAGCAAACAGTCAAACTGTTGTCTGTTGCGTTCCCGATTGTACGTAAGACAAACCGTTTGCTACGGTCCAATTGGTTAAGTATTATTTTAGTGTTTGCTCTCTGAGGCTGCATGGCTGCGGGGAGCACACACACACACACACACACACACACACACACACTGCTTCCCAAAAGGCACCCTATTCCCTACACAGTGTACTACTTTTGACCAGAGTTATATGGGGCTAGAGGGAATATGGTGTCATTGGGGAAGCAGTCACAGTGGTTTCAGACTTGACTGAGACTCGAATTGTCATTTCCAAAAGTGACAAGGCGCTGATTTTTGCCCGGCTGGCACAGAAGAGATTGGACATATCTGTTGACAAATGGGCGGCAGAATGAAGCTGGCAGGCAGGCGGGCGGGCGGGCGGGCAGCCGGGGCAGCCGGGCAGGCAGGCGAGCAGGCAGGCAGGCGAGCGGGAGGCGGGCGGGGTGCGGTGGAAGACAGAATGCTTTGAGCCACAGGTTGGATTGTATTTTTATCCATTATCACAGCAGTCCTGGCAGATAAAAATACCTACGGCACATCAGTTGTCTTTGGTCACTTTATTGGCAGAGATCAGTGAACAAGTGAGAGAGAATGAGAGCAGTGTGAGAGAGAGAAAAGAGAGAGAGAAAGAGAGAAAGAGAGAGAGAAGAGAGAGAAAGAGAGAGAGAGAGAGAAAGAGAGAGAAAGAGAGAGAGAGAAAGAGAGAGAGAAGAGAGAGAGAGACAGAGACAGAGAAAGAGAGCGAGAAAAGAGAGAGAGAGAGAGAGAGAGAGAGAGAGAGAGAGAAAAGAGAGAGAGAAAAGAGACAGAGAAAGAGAGAGAAAGAGAGAGAGAGAGAGAGAGAGAGAGAGAGAGAGAGAGAGAGAGAGAGAGAGAGAGAGAGAGAGACAGCCACACCTCCCCCTCACAACTGTTAAGGTACACTATACAGCGCATTCGGTAAGTGTTCAGACCCTTTCCACATCTTGTTACCTTACAGCCTTATGCTAAAATGTATTAAATTGTTTTCCCCTGATCAACCTACACACAATACACCATAATTACAAAGCAAAAAAGTTTTGAAGACATTCCTGGAAATGTATAAAAAATTAATTTAAAAAATGCCATTTGGGACCCAGAGAGATGCATAAAAAGCTCTCCCCTCATCAATTTACACACACGTGGCAATACATTTTTGATAATTTATTAAAAATAAAACCTGAAATATCACATTTACGTAAGTATTCAGACCCTTTACTCACTGTTTTGTTGAAGCACCTCTGGCAGTGATTACAGTCTTGAATCTTATTGGGCATGACTCTAGAAGCTTGACGACCTGTATTTTGGGAGTTTCTCCAAATTTTCTTTGCACATCCTCTGAAGCTCTGTCAGGTTGGATGGGGATCGTCGCTGTACGGTTATTTTCAGGTCTCTCCAGAGGTGTTCGATGTTCTTCAAGTTCGGGCTCTTGCTGGGCCACTCAAAGTCATTCAGAGACTTGTCCGAAGCCAGTCCTGCGTTGTCTTGTCTGTGTGCTTAGGGTTGTTGTCCTGTTGGAAGGTGAACCTTCGCCCCAGTCTGAGTCCTGGGTGCTCTGGAGCAGGTTTTCATCATGGGTCTCTCTGTACTTTCTCTGTACTTTGATCCATTCATCTTTCCCTCAATCCTGATTAGTCCCCCAGTCCCTCTCACTGAAAAACATCCCCACAGCCTGATGCTGCCACCACCATGCTTCACCGTAGGGACTGTGCCAGGTTTCCTCCAGATGTGACACTTGGCATTCAGGCCAAAAGAGTTCAATGTTGGTTTCATCAGACCTGAGAATCTTGTTTCTCATGGTCTGAGTCCTTCATGTTCCTTTTACTGAGGAGTGGCTTTCGTCCGGCCACTCTACTATAAAGGCCTGATTGGTGGAGTGATGCAGAGATGGTTGTCCTTCTGGAAGGTTCTCCCATGTCCACATAGGAACTCTGGAGATCTGTCAGAGTGACCATCGGGTTCTTGGTCAGCTCGAGTGCTCAGTTTTGCTCTAGGAAGAGTCTTGGTGGTTCCAAACTTCTTCCATTTAAGAATAAGACTCAGATGCAGACATTTCAAATCATAGATGTTTATTAACAAAAACAAGGGGCAGGCAGACGACAGGTCAAGGGCAGGCAGAGGTCGATCATCCAGGGCAGGCAGACGGTCAGGGTCAGGGGCAGGCAGAGGTCGATAATCCAGGGCAATGTCAGATGGTCAGGGTCAGGGGTAGGCAGAGGTTGATAATCCAGGGCAGTGTCAGATGGTCAGGGTCAGGGACAGGCAGAGGTCGATAATCCAGGGCAATGTCAGATGGTCAGGGTCAGGGGCAGGCAGAGGTCGATAATCCACGGCAGTGTCAGATGGTCAGGGTCAGGGGCAGGTCAAAACCAGAAAGAAATAGAAGTGAAAAAGGAGTAAACATGGAAAAACACGCCGGTAGACGAGACAAACAGAAAGCACAGGTATAAATACCCAGGGGATAATTGGGAAGATGAGTGACAAATGGAGGGGTGGAGACAAGCACAGGGACAGGTGAAACAGATCTTGGCGTGACAGAATGATGGAGGCCAATGTGTTCTTGGGGACCTTCAACACTGTTTTGGTTCCCTTTCCCAGATCTGTGTCTCAACACAATCCTGACTCGGAGCTCTACGGACAATTCCTTCTACCTCATGGCTTGGTTTTTGCTCTGACATGGACTGTCAACTGTGGAACTTTATATAGACAGATGTGTGCCTTTCCGAATCTTGTCCAATCAATTTAATTTACCACAGGTGGACTCCAATCATGTTGTTTAAACATCTCAGGGATCATCATTGGCAACAGGATGCACCTGAGCTCAATTTCGAGTCTCAAGTCTCATATATATATATATATATATATATATATATATATATATATATATATATATAACGCCACCATTGTGTTCTCCTCAGTGATGAATCACACTTCACCATCTGGCAGTTCAAAGGATGAGTCTGGGTTTGGCGGATGCCAGGAGAAACACTACCTGCCCTAATGCATAGTGCCAACTGTAAAGTTTGGTGGATGAGGAATAATGGTCTGGAACTGTTTTCATGGTTCGGGCCCATTAGTTCCAGTGAAAGGAAATCTTTAATGCTATAGAATACAATGACATTCTAGACGATTCTGTGCCTCCGACTTTGTGGCAACAGTTTGGGAAGGCCCTTTCCTGTTTCAGCATGACAATGCCCCCCGTGCACAAAGCGAGGTCCATGCAGAAATTGTTTGTCGATATTAGTGTGGAAGAACTTGACTGGCTTGCACAGAGACCTGACCTAACCCTATTGAATACCTTTGGGATAAATTGGAACACCGACTGTGAGCCAGGCCTAATCGCACCCAATATCAGTGCCCGACCTAACTAATGCTGTTGTGACTGAATGGAAGCAAGTCCACGCACCAATGTTTCACCATCTAGTGGAAAGCCTTCCCTGGAGAAGAGTGGAGGCTGTTATAGCAGCAATGTTCCAATGTTCCAGAAGAGTGGAGGCATCTAGTGGAAAGCCTTCCCAGAAGAGTGGAGGCTGTTATAGCGGCAATGTACCAGCATCTAGTGGAAAGCAGCAATGTTCCAACATCTAGTGGAAAGCCTTCCCAGAAGACTGGAGGCTGTTATAGCAGCAATGTTCCAACATCTTCCCAGAAGAGTGGAGTGGAATGCCTTCCCAGAAGAGTGGAGGCTGTTATAACAGCAATGTTCCAATATTTAGTGGGGAAGCCTTCCCAGGAGAGTGGAGGCTGTTATAGCAGCAACGGGGACCAACTCCATATTAATGCCTATGATTTTGGAATGAGATGTGTGACAAGCACATACTTTTGGTGATGTCGTGTATACTGAAATCCTAACTGAAATGTCATTTTCACCATAGGGGTTACACCTTAGGGATCCATCAGCAATATATATCCCTGCAAGTAGCTTTGCTCATGAAACAGCCTACAAGACAGCATCCTGATTAATCAGCCTCTGAGGCTGCTATTTAATCTGATCAGCCTGTCAGAATGGAGCTCACCCAATATGACAATTTAACTATTATCCACAGAACATAAAGTGTCCCTTATCAGTTATGCAAAATTACATCCAAGCATAGATAACTAGCTAGCCAAGTTAGCGTGCTAAACAGCCCTGCTGCGATTGGCTCTGGTCTTGGGGGGAAGATACAAATCCTGGGAGACAGTGCTACTGTCATTTTGGAGTGAGGCATACCTAATTTTAGATTTGGTTCATTAAGAAATGCTAGAGGCCATGACTGAATTCGAACGTGTTGGTTTCTGTGGGTGTGGTTTGATAACGAATATCTCTAATGTGTATGGGCGTCATGCACCCCAAATCTGAGATTGCACAAATTACACAAGGATCGCTGGGGGGGGGGGGGGTTAGGGTCGGTAAATTGGATAATTTTTCTATTTTGCAAACCCTGAAACAGCTTTTTCCTACCATTTAGAGCCATACTGTCACGCCTTGGTCTTAGTATTTTGTGTTTTAGTTTATTAGTTAGTCAGGCCAGGGTGTGACATGGGTTTATTGGTTGTTGTATTCTTAGTGGGGTTTTTTAGTTATTGGGATTGTAGCTGATTAGGGGTGTGTGTTACATAGGTTTGGCTGCCTGAGGCGGTTCTCAATCAGAGTCAGGTGATTCTCATTGTCCCTGATTGGGAAACGTATTTAGGTAGCCTGGGTTTCGCTTTGTATTTCGTGGGTGATTGTTCCTGTCTCTGTGTTAGTGTTCACCAGTCATAGGTTTCACGTTCCGCTTTGTTGTTTTGTATTTATTAGTTATTTCATGTATAGTTTCGTTATTTGTTTCACTAATAAACATGAGTAACCAACACGCTGCATTTCGGTCCGACTCTCATTCACAAACGAAGAACGTCGTTACAGAATCACCCACCACACACGGGACCGAGCAGCGTGTCAACAGGCAGGAGCAGCCCAAAGAGGAGCAGCCCAAAGAGGAGCCGCGTATTAAGGATTTCTGGACATGGGAGGAAATCCTTGACGGGAGAGGACCTGGGCTAAACCAGGGGAGTGTAGCCGCCCAAAGGTGCAGCAGGCGAAGAGGAAACAGGAGCTGGAAGGAAAAGGACCCTGGGCTCAGCCTGGTGAATATCGCCGCCTAAGGAGGAACTAGAAGCGGCTAAGCGGAGAGGCGCTGGTATGAGGAGGCAGCACGGCGACGTGGTTGGAAACAGGAGCAGCCCAGAATGGAGTACAGTATGGATATTACGACATGGGTAGAAATAGACAGGTGGGCGGCCGACCCAGAGAGAGTGCCGGAGCCCGCCTGGGATTCGCTGGAGCAGTGTGAAGAGGGCTATAGGAGAATGGAGTCGGAAAAAAGACACGGCGGCGCAGAGCGAAGCCCCAAACATTTCTTGGGGGGCTATCAGGGAGTATGGCTGCGCTCAGGTAGGAGACCTGCGCAAACTCCCTGTGCTTATCGGGGGTTAGAGAGACCGGGCAGGCACCGTGTTATGCAGTGGTGCGCACGGTGTCCCCAGTGCGGGTGCATAGCCCGGTGCGGTATATTTCAGCCCGCATATCGGCCGGGTTAGATTGAGCGTCGAGCCAAATGCCATGAAGCCGGCTCTACGCATCTGGTCCCCAGTGCGTCTCCTTGGGCCGGGCTTACATGGCATCAGCCTTGCGCTCAGTGTCTCTGGTTCGCCTACATAGCCCAGTGCGGGCTATTTCTCCTCACAGCACTGGCAGGGCAACTGAGAGTATTCAACCAGGTAAGGTTAGGCAGGCTCGGTGCTCAAGAGCTCCAGTGTGCCTGCACGGTCCGGTCTATCCAGTACCACCTCCACCCCAGCCCTCCGGTGGCTCCCCGCACCAGGCTTCCTGTGCCTGTCCTCTATCCAGTACCACCTCCACACCCCAGTCCTCCGGTAGCAGCTCCCCGCACTAGGCTTCCTGTGCGTGTCCTCACCCAATACCACCAGTGCCAGCACCACGCATCAGGCCTTCAGTGCGCCTCGCCTGTTCAGCGCAGCCAGCGCTTTCTCCCTCTCCTGCGCTGTCGGAGTCTCCCGCCTGTTCAGCGGTTCCTAGAGCCTTCCTCCTCTACAGCGCTGCCGGAGCCTCCTGCCTGTATGGAGCAGCTAGAGCTGCCAGTCTGCATGGAACAGCCAGAGCTGCCAGTCTGCATAGAGCAGCTAGAGCTGCCAGTCTGCATGGAGCAGCCAGAGCTGTCAGTCTGCATGGAGCAGCTAGAGCTGCCAGTCTACATGGAGCAGCCAGTGTTGCCAGCTTGCATGGAGCAGCTAGAGCTGCCAGTCTGCATGGGGCAGCCAGAGCTGTCAGTCTGCTTGGGGCAGCCAGAGTTGCCAGTCTGCATGGAGTTGGTAGTCTGCATGGAGCTGCCAGTCTGCAAAGAGCTGCCAGTCTGCATGGAGCTGCCAGTCTGTTAATCTGCATGGAACAGTCAGAGCTGTCAGTCTGCAAGGAGCTGCCAAAGCTGTCAATCTGCATGGAGCAGCCAGAGCCGTCTGCAAGAAGCCGCAGTCAATCATGGAGCAGCCAGAGCCGCCAGTCAGCATGGAGCAGCCAGAGCCGCCAGTCAGCATGGAGCAGTCAGAGCCGCCAGTCAACATGGAGCAGCCAGAGCCACCAGTCAGCATGAAGCAGCCAGAGCCACCAGTCAGCAGACTCTTCCAGATCTGCCAGTCAGCCAGACTCTTCCAGATCTGCCAGTCAGCCAGACTCTTCCAGATCTGCCAGTCAGCCAGACTCTTCCAGATCTGCCAGTCAACCCAGACTCTTCCAGATATGCCAGTCAGCCAGACTCTTCCAGATCTGCCAGTCAGCCAGACTCTTCCAGATCTGCCAGTCAGCCAGACTCTTCCAGATCTGCCAGTCAGCCAGACTCTTCCAGATCTGCCAGTCAGCCAGACTCTTCCAGATCTGCCAGTCAACCAGACTCTTCCAGATATGCCAGTCAACCAGACTCTTCCAGATCCGCCAGTCAGCCAGGATCCACCAGTCAGCCAGGATCTGCCAGATCTGCTAGTCAGCCAGGATCCGCCAGTCGGCCAGGATCTGCCAGTCAGCCAGGATCCGCCAGTCAGCCAGGATCTGCCAGATCTGCTAGTCAGCCAGGATCCGCCAGTCGGACAGGATCCGCCAGTCAGCCAGGATCCGCCAGTCAGTCAGGATCCGCCAGTCAGCCAGGATCCGCCAGTCAGCCAGGATCTGCCGGATTCAACTGCCTGGCTGGGCTTCATCTCAGTACTGGGCTTCATCTCAGTACTGGGCTGCCTCTCAGTGCTGGGCTGCCCCTCAGTCCCGAGCTGCCCCTCAGTCCCGAGCTGCTCCTCAGTCCCGAGCTGCCCCTCAGTCACGAGCTGCTCCTCTGTTCAGTAGGTTTCTGGGTGAGGACTATTCGGCCATGGTCGGCGGCGAGGGTGGATCATCCCAGGACGCGAAGGGAGGAACAATGACATTTATGAAGTGGGGTCCACGTCCCGAGCCGGAACCGCCACCATGGACAGACGCCCATCCGGACCCTCCCTATGGTTTTGAGGTGCGTTCGGGAGTCCGCACCTTAGGGGTTCTGTCACGCCTTGGTCTTAGTATTTTGTGTTTTAGTTTATTAGTTAGTCAGGCCAGGGTGTGACATGGGTTTATTGTTTGTTGTATTCTTAGTGGGGTTTTTAGTTATTGGGATTGTAGCTGATTAGGGGTGTGTGTTACATAGGTTTGGCTGCCTGAGGCGGTTCTCAATCAGAGTCAGGTGATTCTCGTTGTCTCTGATTGGGAACCGTATTTAGGTAGCCTGGGTTTCGCTTTTGTATTTCGTGGGTGATTGTTCCTGTCTCTGTGTAGTGTGCACCAGTCAGGCTGTAATAGGTTTCACGTTCCGTTTTGTTGTTTTGTATTTATTTGTTAGTTCATGTATAGTTTCGTTATTTGTTTCACTAATAAACATGAGTAACCAACACGCTGCATTTCGGTCCGACTCTCATTCGACAAACGAAGAACGTCGTTACACATACTCATAATGCTTAATTCTATGTAAAAAAATACGTGCATTTTTCTGCATGTGTAAGCAGACATCTTGAGCTGTCTGTATCTTCATTGCACTGTGGTTATTTTTTATTTTTATTTAAGAATCTAAAAATGCTTCTCTGCTAAAATCTGGGTAAAAGATTGAAAGGATTCTCGGTCTTATTCAGTATATTTAGTTATTGCTTGCTTTCTAAAGTCTACCAACCATGCCAGTAGGCATGCCAGCTACTCTAGTCTACCTACCATGCCAGCTACTCTAGTCTACCTACCATGCCAGCTACTCTAGTCGACCAACCATGCCAGCAGGCATGCCAGCTACTCTAGTCTACCTACCATGCCAGCTACTCTAGTCTACCTACCATGCCAGCTACTCTAGTCTACCTACCATTCCAGCTACTCTAGTCGACCAACCATGCCATGCCAGCTACTCTAGTCTACCTACCATGCCAGCTACTCTAGTCTACCTACCATGCCAGCTACTCTTGTCACCTACTCTAGTCTACCAACCATGCCAGCTACTCTAGTCTACCAACCATGCCAGCAGGCATAGCTACTCTAGTCTACCAACCATGCCAGCTACTCTAGTCTGACCACCCATGCCAGCAGGCATGCCAGCTACTCTAGTCTACCAACCATGCCAGCTACTCTAGTCTACCTGCCAGCAGGCATGCCAGCTACTCTAGTCTACCACCCATGCCAGCTACTCTAGTCTACCAACCATGCCAGCTACTCTAGTCTACCACCCATGCCAGCTACTCTAGTCTACCACCCATGCCAGCAGGAATGCCAGCTACTCTAGTCTACCAACCATGCCAGCTACTCTAGTCTACCAACCATGCCAGCTACTCTAGTCTACCATCCCAGCAGGAATGCCAGCTACTCTAGTCTACCAACCATGCCAGCTACTCTAGTCTACCACCCATGCCAGCAGGAATGCCAGCTACTCTAGTCTACCAACCATGCCAGCTACTCTAGTCTACCAACCATGCCAGCTACTCTAGTCTACCAACCATGCCAGCTACTCTAGTCTACCACCCATGCCAGCAGGAATGCCAGCTACTCTAGTCTACCAACCATGCCAGCTACTCTAGTCTACCACCCATGCCAGCAGGAATGCCAGCTACTCTAGTCTACCAACCATGCCAGCTACTCTAGTCTACCACCCATGCCAGCTACTCTAGCTTGACTGATAGTCTGAAATTGCCACTTGGTATTTAGTTATGATGTTGGGAGATTGGGAACCTTTTTTATTTTTAAATTTTAAACAGTTCAAATCTGAGGGGGCACGCACCCCTGTGCCCCTTAGAAGCACGACGCCCCCTGCTTGTGTGTGTTCGCAGGTGGGAAGAGTTAGCCAAATGATTCAGCCAATTAACTTCTGTTGTGCGACCGTGGCAAAGTGGGTGTGACTTTGGATAGCTTATCTCCGTGTTTCAACTTGTGTGTGTGTGTGTGTGAAAAAATGTATGAAAACAAAAATGTGCTTTTTGTTCTTAATTTAAGGTTTGGGTTGGGCATAAGGTGAGCAGTGTGGTTAAGGTTAGGTATACAATAACATTTTAAGAAGGTAAGTTATAGAGATAGATGGATTTATAAATTACACAATGTAAACTTTTAGTGTTCTCATTAAATGCTTCCAATATTTGTACATACGAACTTCTACAATTTCTAGTTGGTTTGAGTTTTTACGTCATTGAAATTTGGAGCGTTTTTGAATTTTTATATATTGTCCCATGTATTTTGTGTAATTTACCGATGGTCCTTAACCCATAGTGATATCCAAAGAGTATATTATATCACAAAATGTTTCATACTACATGTGTAAATCCTATCTGGTCTCTTTTGGGAGTTTCGATGGTTGTAACCAAGCTCCTCATGCTATTTCAGAACATAGAAAAACATTTGGTGGATTGATTTTGTTACAATTGGCTTATGCGAGGTATGTATATTTTGCCCAGAGTGATGCACAGTAATACCTGTTTGAGAAAGTTCATGACCAATACAAAAGATCCTAAATAAAAGAGAATGATCAGGAAGTCAACTTTTTCTCCAATTTAGTCCCCCAAAAATTCCGCATTCTTATGCCATTTGTGTAGGGGGTAACAGCTTAAATTCCAAACATGTTTCAAGACAGTCGTCTTGAGGGCAACTATCACAGGAGGCTGGTGGCACCTTAATGGGGAAGACGGCGCTCGTGGTAACGGCTGGACCGGAATCAGTGGAATGGTATCAAACACATGGTTTCTATGGTTTCCAGGTGTTTGATGCCATTCCATTTGTGCCGTTCCAGCCATTATGAGCCGTCCTCCCTCAGCAGCCTCCACTGGTAACTATATTGTCCACCACAGCTTTTACTTTGACACATTGGAATAATTGTATTCTATACAGGCTTCCTTCTTATCACTCTGTCATTTCGCTTAGTATTGTGAAGTAACCATCCCATGTTTCCTCCTATCACAGCCATCTATGTTTCCTCCTATCACAGCCATTCCCACGTTTCCTCCTATCACAGCCATTCCCACGTTTCCTCCTATCACAGCCATTCCTCGTTTCCTCCTATCACAGCCATTCCTACGTTTCCTCCTATCACAGCCATTCCTACCCTCCTAGCCATTCCTACGTTTCTCCTATCACAGCCATTCCTACGTTTCCTCCTATCACAGCCATTCCTACGTTTCCTCCTATCACAGCCATTCCTACGTTTCCTCCTATCACAGCCATTCCCACGTTTCCTCCTATCACAGCCATTCCTACATTTCCTCCTATCACAGCCATTCCCACGTTTCCTCCTATCACAGCCATTCCTACGTTTCCTCCTATCACAGCCATTCCTACGTTTCCTCCTATCACAGCCATTCCTATGTTTCCTAGTATCACAGCCATTCCTACGTTTCCTCCTATCACAGCCATTAAACTCTGTAACTGTTTTAGTGTCACCATTGAAGGGGGAGCGGTTTCAACGTGGCGACGTAAATGTCTGGAACGTGCTCGAGGCTTCTCCCCGAAGGGTTGATACATTTATGTTGCAACCTTTAATCTATCAAAACCCAGAACAGTTTGCACACCTACTGGCTCTCGCAACATTTAAAAGGCATTCTTCAGAAATGTCTGGAACCGCAGAAATGGCTACACTTCATAGCTCTGATTTCACTACCGAACTTTGTTCAGTCAATTATGGCGACACTACAAATAACTATCGTGACACAAACCCAAAAAAATAAAAGTTATGGAAACGTCATTGACTGACATCGATAAGCGGTTTACCTCCGAGAACGTCAAGCTAAAGGTTAGTCTAGATGAACAGGGAAACTGTTCTCCGAGACAGAACATACATGTGGTCGGAATCCCAAAAGGGATGGATACCTACCGAGTTCATAGACCCTGAAGCTAAAGGTTAGTCTATATGAACAGGATAACTGTTCTCCGAGACAGAACATACATGTGGTTGGAATCCCAGAGGGGATGGATACCTACCGAGTTCATAGACCCTGAAGCTAAAGGTTAGTCTAGATGAACAGGATAACTGTTCTCCGAGACAGAACATACATGTGGTTGGAATCCCAGAGGGGATGGATACCTGAAGCTAAGTTAGTCATAACAGGAACCTGAAGCTACATGGTTCATGGAACCTGAAGCTAAAGGTTAGTCTAGATGAACAGGATAACTGTTCTCCGAGACAGAACATACATGTGGTTGGAATCCCAGAGGGGATGGATACCTACCGAGTTCATAGACCCTGAAGCTAAAGGTTAGTCTATATGAACAGGATAACTGTTCTCCGAGACAGAACATACATGTGGTCGGAATCCCAAACCTGAAGGGATGGAAGGATGCAATACTACCCAGAGGGGATTCATAGACCTGAAGCTTTTCTATATGAAAGACGTTCCTTACATGGGTGAATCCCAAAGGAGGAAGGATGCAATACTACCTTTCGACAGGCTTTCCCCAGTCATCGACAGGGCGCATCGCAAAACCACAGCCCGGTCGCCCTCCCTGAGCAATGCCGGTTTGCCTACATTACTTCCAGACCAAAGACAAAATTCTTCTGACTGTCCTGCAAAAGAGGACAGCTGCACTATGATGGCAAGCGGATCCATATCTTCCCAGATTACTCTGCAGACCTGACAAGACGCAGAGCTGAATACAAAGATGTGAAAACCTTCACGAGACAGGAGTCAGATTTGGCCTGATTCATCCGGCTAAACTGAGGATTACTTTCCAGGGGGCTAGCCACACATTTGACGACCCCCAGTCTACGCTCACTTTCTACTGGGACAATATTCACTCAATAGCGGCACAGAACCCAGATCCATGAAAGCTGCTAGTTGTGCACACAGTTTATGGACGTGAGTAACTTTTATTTGCCCTTATTTTGGTAATCCATGCACCGCTGAAAGATGGCTGACTACCTCGGGATGGAACCATCTACCTTGCCATGGTATACAAAGTCATTGTTAATACATGTTATGGTGTATTGTAACTAAACTTCTAATTTATAGAACTGAGGTTCTTTTAATTTTGTTCATGAATGAATAAGCCAAAACCCAATGACGTTCCTGTTAATTTGTTCCTTTAGTTGGGCCTCAAGGTAGACAATGGAGTGTAATAATTAGGCTGTATTCATTTACTTTAGGCCCGCAATTTATATTTTTAAAAATGTATTATATAGGCTAGGTTACATGTGACTCTATGGTGTGTGTGTTCGGGCATGTGCATATGCGATAATGCTTAGATGTCACACCCAGATCTGTTTCACCTGTCTTTGTGATTGTCTCCACCCCACTCCAGGCGTCGCCCATCTTCCTCATTATCCCCTGTGTATTTATACCTGTGTTCTCTGTTTGTCTGTTGCCAGTCCGTCCCTGCTCCTGTTTTCTAGCCCTTCCCGGTTTTGACCGTTCTGCATGCCCTGACCCCGAGACAGCATGCCGTTCTGTACCTTACCCCACCTAACTGGATTATTGACCCCTGACCTGTCGTTTGCCTGCCCCGTAGTTGTAATAAACTCCTGTTTCTTCTACACTGTCTGGATCTTACCTAAACATAATATTAGGACAATTTAAAATAATAGGTTGTTAATGTTTCATCCACATGTCCATAGATCTATGTTAATTCCCCTTTATTCAACATAGGACATAGTGAAACTTTTTTTTTCTTTTTTCTGAAGAACTCTTAGTTGGCTTCCTGTTAGGAACGTGACAGAAAACAGGGTACGACTCGGCAGTGGGGTTTTTCGAAATGTTATTTTCACGTTTTAATTTAGTTCAGGGTTACACAAAACATCTTATTAATTGTTTTGTTTTTGTGATGCACTACTCAATTTGGGTTACGTTATTTAACACTCCTGTAACATAAACAGTTCTCTAAAGCAGTCTCCTGAAGTAGTTTGAGGCAGTGGGCTTGTGGTCAAAAGGAAGAAAATTCTAGAATTCTTAAAAAATAAAAGGGTTGCTAAGCAGCAGGAGACCAGTTATATTCAACAGAACATGCTAAGCTGAGGAGGGACTGGGTGGGCCAGGCGTACTTTTCTCATTTTTAGTTCAAACAAAGAGGCACTGCCATCCTTGTAAATAAAAATGTCCCATTTACATTAGAACGCCAAGATAACAGACCCCGAAGGAGGATATATTTTGATTACAGGTAATGTACTTGGTCAACATATTACTATACTAAATGTATATGGACTGAACACAGACTCCCAAAATGTCTGACTTGATTTAATTATTTAATTTACACTGCAAGGGACTTGGGTTTATTTCAATAAATTTTAATTGTACTTCGGGTAAATTGGATAAATCATCAACTGCTCAGTCTTGAATCATAGAGGCTCAAATGCTGTCAGAAATGTTTGCGATTCATCTGGTTTAGGAGACATATTTAGAGAGCTAAATCCTAATATCTGAGACTATACTTTCTACTCTACACCCCATATTCTAGATTGGACAAAACAATGTATGCCCTCTATTTACTTGAATGTTGTCCAGTCATGTGCTATTGGTTCTATAGTAATTTCTGAACATGGCCCACTGTATATAGATATTGAAATTGGCAAAACAATCCCCAAAATGAGATTTTGGAGACTTAATACGTCTCTGCATTAACAATGAAGAATTCTGCTCTTTAATAAAAGATAAACAATCACATTACTGGCTCTACAATCTACTCTCTCCTCTCTCAGCTGCAAAAGCAACCATAAAGGGGTCATATCATTTCTTCTCTGATCAGGAAGCTTAGGATGGAAAATAAGGGAAGGTTGGAGACTGAAGTAAAAACATTTAGAACATGTTCAACCCAGAAGAACAGGAAGTCACTAAAGTGACCCAGGTGAACAGGAAGTCACTAAAGGTCAAACTCAATTTAGAGCATACAAATCATGTAAAAACAAAAACAAAATAAAGATTGATTTTACCAATCAAAAATATTATGAGTTTGGTAACCGTCCGAGCCGTCTACTTTACATTAAAACTACATTAAAACACAAAAAAAGAACTGAATGAAAGATTGACTAAGTCTATAAATGATAATCCACTTCTTATCATCCTTTGCTTATCAATAATACGTTTTTTTGCAACTTCTATAAATCTCTTTATACTTCACAGTGAATTAGATCCTACCTCATTTGCACATGCTCTATATAGATTGTTTCTACTGTATTATTGACTGTATGTTTTGTTTTACTCCATGTGTAACTCTGTGTTGTTGTTTGTGTCGAACTGCTTTGCTTTATCTTGGCCAGGTCGCAATTGTACATTACAACTTGTTCTCAACTGGCCTACCTGCTTAAATAAAGGTGAAAATGCGTATGAAATGACATCATATCTGAATAAGATCATCTTGTTCACTGTATCAGATGAGCATAGAAATAGACTCCCCTTTACTCCTGAAGAGTTTTGGGAAACTATAATGGCAATGCCTTCTTGCCAGGCACCCGTCCTAGACAGTTTCTCTACAGGAAGCTCTGGCCTGAGATTTGCTCCATCTTCATGCTCTAAGGTATATGTTCCAAATAGACAGAATGCCAAGAGTTTGGAAAGTTGTCATCAAGGCAAACGTTGGCTACTTTTTGAAGGATCTCAAATATAAAATGGATTTTGATTTGTTTATTTACACTTTTTTGGTTACTACATGATTCCATATGTGTTATTTCATAGTTTTGATGTCTTCACTATTATTCTACAATGTAGAAAATAGTAAAAAATTAAGAAAAAACCCTTGAATGAGTAGGTGTGTCCAAACTTTTGACTGGTACCGTATATTTTATTTTATTGATTATTAGTGCCTCATCCTATGATACTTTGAGACATGTTCTGGAGAGAGACATTGGACAAACATTCTGTGAAGGCAGACAGGTGTAAAGTAGATTATATGAAAACATTCTGTGAAGGGGGACAGGTGTAAAGTAGGTTACACCCAAACAAGGGCACTGTGGCCTTAACATTCTGTGAAGGGGGACAGGACATAAGTAGGTTCTATGAAAACATTCCGAGACACCTGAAACCCCACCTCTAAGGAGGATAGGTTCTATTAAATGCACATTCTGTGAAGGGGACAGGTGTAAATGTAATGTTCTATAAAAACATTATTTGAAAACTATGAAAACATTCTGTGAAGGGAGACAGGTGTAAAGTAGGTTCTTATGTAAAGTAGGTTAAAAAACATTCTGTGAAGGGGGACAGGTGTAAAGTAGATTATGTGTTAACATTCTGTGAAGGCAGACAGGTGTAAAGTAGATTATGTGTTCTATAAAAACATTCTGTGAAGGGGGACAGGTGTAAAGTAGGTTCTATAAAAAAAACATTATGAAGGGGGACAGGTGTAAAGTAGGTTCTATGAAAACATTCTGTGAAGGAGGACAGGTGTAAAGTAGGTTCTATGAAAACATTCTGTGAAGGGGGACAGGTGTAAAGTAGGTTCTATGAAAAATTCTGTGAAGGCAGACAGGTGTAAAGTAGATTATGAAGTGGGGACAGGTGTAAAGTAGGTTCTATGAAAACATTCTGTGAAGGGGACAGGTGTAAAGTAGATTATGTGTTAACATTCTGAAAACAGGTGTATTTCTATGAAAACATTCTGTGAAGGGGGACAGGTGAAGTAGGTTCTATGAAACAATCTGACAGGTGTAAAGTAGGTTCTATGAAAACATTCTGTGAAGGGGGACAGGTGAAGTAGGTTCTAGAACATTCTGTTATAAAGTAGGTTCTATGAAAACATTCTGTGAAGGGGGACAGGTTTAGGTTCTATGAAAACAATCTGTGAAGGGGGACAGGTTCTATGAAAACATTCTGTGAAGGGGGACAGGTTTAAGTAGGTTCTATGAAAACATTCTGTGAAGGGGGACAGGTGTAAAGTAGGTTCTATAAAAACATTATTTGAAGGGGGACAGGTTTAAAGTAGGTTCTATGAAAACATTATTTGAAGGGGGACAGGTTTAAAGTAGGTTCTATGAAAACAATCTGTGAAGGGGGACAGGTTTAAAGTAGGTTCTACCACTGAGGAAAAGTTCCCGCTCCAGCCCAGTCAAAACTCTGTGAATGGTATGAAAAACATTCAATCACCACCTTCAGACACCTGTCTTCAAGAAGGGGACAGGATGCACTTTAAAGTAGGTTCTATGAAAACAAAACTGTGAAGGGGACAGGTTTAAAGTAGGTTCTATGAAAACATTATTTGAAGGGGGACAGGTTTAAAGTAGGTTCTATGAAAACAATCTGTGAAGGAGGACAGGTGTAAAGTAGGTTCTATGAAAACATTGCCTGCAAAAAAAAATATATATTTTCAATGTGTGCTTACTGTATGTGTGCTTACTGTATAAAATTAAGTTTCCTCAATATTACGAAAGGTGTGCTACAGGGGTCGATTTTGGTCCTTGTTCTCTTCACTATTTATAGAAAAAAATACTCAGAGCTACAAAATGGTATATCACACACTACAGTTGAGGATCAATGGGAAAGTAATTCTGCTTTGAAAGTTGATAAACTTGTTACCTCACTTTTGACAAAATGGCCCTTCAATGATTTTGGTACCTACTGGAGAGCTCTCTTTAAAGGATTCACATGTGAGGCCATGTACTAAACAGAGTGAGTAAGGTAATGTAATAACCAACCAAAGATTTCAGGACTAAAATAGTGAAAGTAGTAGCCTGTAATAAATCCAGTTAAGGCTATGCACAATATTGCCCCCTTTGGAGGAATTGCGTGCCCATAGTAAACAGAAAAAAAATCTGTCCAAAATTGCTAATATATGCATATAATAATAATTATTGAATAGAAAACACTCTAAAGCTTCTAAAACCGTTCAAATTATGTCTGTATGTAAAGCAGAACTCACAGGGCAGCCATTCTCCCAAACTCTCTCTCTCATCAGGAAAGTTACCCCAACTTTGACGTCATCGCCCCCACCCTTCCCAACCAGCTACGGATCTGGGATCGGTTTCTGTGTCTTCAGCGTGCTGTGTTCTTTCAATGGGGCATGTAATGAAGAAAATCCCTCGAGCTTTGACCGGTTGGCGGGCAAAATACTGAAGTGTCACATGAATTTAGCTGCGCGTCAGGGCGCAATTGAAGACACCGCACTCTTTTTTCCACATCGTCTGAGGAGAGTTGCGTTCTTTTGTTTGAATCGCCAATTGTTTTGTGCGTTAATAACATCCTAAAGCTTGATTCTGCACTTAGTTTGACCAGTTTAGTCGACATATAATATGTAATTTTGAAGTTTTGATGCGCAACTGTTCGGGACCAGAAGTCCTTTTTGGTGGATTTCACCTGAAGCTATTAGCATATGCTAATACAAAGACACACGAACTGAAACCAAACGTTATATTAGGTAAGTATGACTCCTTCCACTACATTCTGATCGAAGACCATCAAAGGTAAAGGAATATTTATGTTGTAATTTTGTATTTCTGTTGACTCCAACATAGCAGAGAAATATTGCTTATGTCTGAGCGCCGCCTCAGAATA
Organism: Oncorhynchus masou masou; assembly: GCF_036934945.1. Classification (NCBI taxonomy): domain Eukaryota; kingdom Metazoa; phylum Chordata; class Actinopteri; order Salmoniformes; family Salmonidae; genus Oncorhynchus; species Oncorhynchus masou. Next base: position 23,799 of record NW_027009589.1, on the reverse strand, counting down.
TTGCCTAGTGAACGAATTCTGTAACGTTAAAAATAAATGTAACACAGCGGTTGCATTAAGAAGCAGTGTATTTTTCTAACTATATGTAGAACATGTATATTTAGTCAAAGTTTTTGATTTTCTTTTAATCCTGCGTTTGTAATTGTGCTTTTTGCTTGACAATGTGGCTACATATTGTATGTGTCCTAGTGGTGGTTTGATATACATATGTGCTATGTTTTCGCCGTAAAACATTTTAGAAATCTGACTCGCTGGGTAGATGAACAAGGTGTTTATCTTTCATTTGAGCTATTTGACTTGTTAATGTGTAGAGGTTAAATATTTCTAAGAATATTTTTGCATTCTGTGCGCCATCTTTTGAGTTGAGCTTGGGGGTGCCCTTGGGGAACATGTACCGTGAAGGCGATAAGGAAAACCCCAGATAAAAATACTCTGTCACACCCTGATCTGTTTCACCTGTCCTTGTGATTGTCTCCACCCCCCTCCAGGTGACACCCATCTACCCCATTATCCCCTGTGTATTTATACCTGTGTTCTCTGTTTCTCTGTTGCCAGTTCATCTGGTTTGTCAAGTCAACCAGTGTTTTTGTGTCTTTCCAATCTCTCTTTTTATCTCCCTCCTGATTTTGACCCTTGCCAGTCCTGACTCTGAGCCCACCTCTCTGACCACTATGCCTGCCCCTGACCCAGAGCATGTCTGCCGACCGGTACAGTTGCCCCGACTCTGGTTTACTGACCCCTGCCTTGACCTGTCTTTTGCCTGCCCTTGTTGGATTATTAAACCATTGTTAATTTGACGCTGTCTGCATCTGTCTTACCTTCATACCTGATACTATCTAGTCCTTGGCCTGTATCCTTATCTCACTGATCGTATAATTATTAGATGACTCTTACCTGACACTGTTGTCTAAATTGATGGGTCATGTGAAAGAAATGCTATAACCACCAGCCACATCTAGCTAAGTGGATGGGTCACTATTGTCTAGACATGTTCACGAAATACAATAAATAGCCGTAATCTTGATGGGCCATGTAATCATTATCTTGTGAAGTGGAGTCTTATGTTAAGACATGTAGCTCGCCAGCTAAACACTGAACCATAGCTACAGTACAAATAGACTGTCATAGCTAGCCACTACGCATGAAGTGCTAGAGTAATGAATGAATGTGCAGGTAACTAAAGCTAACCAACTAGGTTCAATGTTAGCTAGCTACACAGATCATACACGTAACGTTAGCTTAGCGAGCCAGCAAGCTTGTGTTCGTTAGCTAGCTAACAGTACACTTTAACTTGCAATAAAAATGACTTTCTAACTAAATTAAAAAAGCATGTAACGTTAGCTTAGCGAGCCAGCAAGCTCGTGTTCGTTAGCTAGCTAACAGTACACTTTAACATGGATGAATGTTTCACGGCAGAATGTCTTTTCCGTTTGTTGCTAGCTACAGCTAGTTTGGCACGTCGTGTCAAGTCCCACTGACCTGCGACAGCCTCTATTTCAAAACCTTTAGATTCAGCCTATCACTCAGCACTGCTTTTAATAACTGGCGGCAACATTTGTACACATCCTTGCATTTTGTATTGGTCTATTGTCGGCGACTACCAGAAGGGCCCAGTGTTGGCTACAATTTTGTATATAAGACAACTCTTCAGTGACTCCTCCACTACCTCGAGTCACGTATTAGATGGAGATATGGCGCTGTTCAGACCCGTTCTCTGGACTAGTTGGTTCTGGAGGTCCCGCGGGTCTCCACTGAACTGGGGGGAAAAACTGCTTTTAGATTTCATGCCCCGAGCTCATGGAGTAGCTTTCATGCCCCCAGCTCATGGAGTAGCTTTCATGTCCCCAGCTCATGGAGTAGCTTTCATGCCCCCCAGCTCATGGAGTAGCTTTCATGTCCCCAGCTCATGGAGTAGCCATGTCCCCAGCTCATGGAGTAGCTTTCATGTCCCCAGCTCATGGAGTAGCTTTCATGCCCCCAGCTCATGGAGTAGCTTTCATGTCCCCAGCTCATGGAGTAGCTTTCATGCCCCCAGCTCATGGAGTAGCTTTCATGCCCCGAGCTCATGGAGTAGCTTTCATGCCCCCAGCTCATGGAGTAGCTCCCGAGCTCATGGAGTAGATTTCATGCCCCGAGCTCATGGAGTAGCTTTCATGCCCCGAGCTCATGGAGTAGCTTTCATGCCCCCAGCTCATGGAGTAGCTTTCATGCCCCCCCAGCTCATGGAGTAGCTTTCATGCCCCGAGCTCATGGAGTAGCTTTCATGCCCCCAGCTCATGGAGTAGCTTTCATGTCCCGAGCTCATGGAGTAGCTTTCATGCCCCCAGCTCATGGAGTAGCTTTCATGCCCCCAGCTCATGGAGTAGCTTTCATGCCCCGAGCTCATGGAGTAGCTTTCATGTCCCCAGCTCATGGAGTAGCTTTCATGCCCCCAGCTCATGGAGTAGCTTTCATGCCCCGAGCTCATGGAGTAGCTTTCATGCCCCCAGCTCATGGAGTAGCTTTCATGCCCCAGCTCAGGGAGTAGAGCCCCGAGCTCATGGAGTAGCTTTCATGCCCCGAGCTCATGGAGTAGCTTTCATGCCCCCAGCTCATGGAGTAGCTTTCATGCCCCCAGCTCATGGAGTAGCTTTCATGCCCCGAGCTCATGGAGTCTTTCATGCCCCCAGCTCATGGAGTAGCTTTCATGCCCTGAGCTCATGGAGTAGCTTTCATGCCCCCAGCTCATGGAGTAGCTTTCATGCCCCCAGCTCATGGAGTAGCTTTCATGCCCCCAGCTCATGGAGTAGCTTTCATGTCCCCAGCTCATGGAGTAGCTTTCATGCCCCCAGCTCATGGAGTAGCTTTCATGCCCCCGAGCTCATGGAGTAGCTTTCATGCCCCCAGCTCATGGAGTAGCTTTCATGCCCCTCATGGAGTAGATTTCATGCCCCGAGCTCATGGAGTAGCTTTCATGCCCCAGCTCATGGAGTAGCTTTCATGCCCCCAGCTCATGGAGTAGCTTTCATGTCCCCAGCTCATGGAGTAGCTTTCATGCCCCCCCAGCTCATGGAGTAGCTTTCATGCCCCCAGCTCATGGAGTAGCTTTCATGCCCCCAGCTCATGGAGTAGCTTTCATGTCCCCAGCTCATGGAGTAGCTTTCATGCCCCCAGCTCATGGAGTAGCTTTCATGCCCCCAGCTCATGGAGCTCATGGCTCATGGAGTAGCTTTCATGGAGTAGCCCCCAGCTCATGGAGTAGCTTTCATGCCCCCAGCTCATGGAGTAGCTTTCATGCCCCGAGCTCATGGAGTAGCTTTCATGTCCCCAGCTCATGGAGTAGCTTTCATGCCCCCAGCTCATGGAGTAGCTTTCATGCTCCCAGCTCAGGGAGTAGCTTTCATGTCCCCAGCTCATGGAGTAGCTCATGGAGTAGCTTTCATGCCATCTTGAAGCTGGACTCGCTGGTCCCCATTGGATAGTTTAGATACATTTTGAGGGAGATAATATTTTTATTTATTTATTTTACCTTTATTTAACAAGGCAAGTCAGTTAAGAACAAATTCTTATTTTCAATGACGGCCTAGGAACAGTGGGTTAACTGCCTGTTCAGGGGCAGAACGACAGATTTTGTACCTTGTCAGCTCGGGGATTTGAACTTGCAACCTTTCGTTTACTAGTCCAGTGCTCTAAGTTACGTTTGTTTTGATGAATCTTGTTGTGTTTATTGTATTTAGTTTATGTTGCTGTTTTGCTTTATGTTGTATAAAGCTCTGACGAAGGCCGTGAGGCCGATACGTAAAGCTTATCAAATATCATTGATACTGTCAAGAGCAGTGTGCAGGTTTCCTTTTTCCTGCATCTTGTTCAACTGTTACCTTGCACCTGCAAATAAGACTGATGTGTGAGTGCCTTTTGAATGTTGCTTTATGTCGTATTGAATTGTGTGTTCACAGAGAATGAGACCCTGGTCTAAAATAAAAGTTACTAAAATTAATATAAATTAATAAATATATATAATATACGTACCCTGTCAATAGTTTCTTGCAGAGCAAATGTGTTTCATTTATTGATATCTGGGCATAAGGATTGTAGTATTGTCATTAGTAACTTAATGTTCAAGGTTCAATTCATCTGTTAACATTCCAAAAAGAGCTTTTCAAATGGAGTCTCGAAGCGGATGGGGAGCCCCTCAGTATGAAAATAGGTCTGTCTGCGCCATGTCCTTGTCTGCGTTGTCCTGTCAGCTTCCTGCTTCCTGTGATGAAATAGTGCGTGTTTCCTCCTGGGGTTTCCCTCTACAGCGTCTCGAAGATAAATTCTATAACATGGTCGGGGTGTGGGACTGATCAAAGGAAGACTTTGTCATAACAGGGCCACTCTGTCCACCACGGAGTGACACTCCATCTTCCCACCCACGAGACCTCTGGCTCTGTCTCCCTCTCCCTCTCAGTGGTGGTCACCTCTGTTTCGTAGCCGAGGTCAACCGATATCAGCTGGTTCTCTTGGAAGATTATGTCCTCGTTTTCATCGGCTGGCAGTCCTGCCACTATGATGGACACATCTGGGTCGAACTTTGTTGTTTTGACACTGCATGTTCTCGCAGATTCTATGGATTCTGCGTGGGTCTCCAGACGTCCAACGTCAAGGCCTATGTAGCTGCTCTCTATAACTCTGTGTTCTGTTATCTGCCTCTCTATAACTCTGTGTTCTGTTATCTGCCTCTCTATAACTCTGTGTTCTGTTATCTGCCTCGCTATAACTCTGTGTTCTGTTATCTGCCTCTCTATAACTCTGTGTTCTGTTATCTGCCTCGCTATAACTCTGTGTTCTGTTATCTGCCTCTCTATAACTCTGTGTTCTGTTGTCTGTTATCTGCCTCTCTATAACTCTGTGTTCTGTTATCTGCCTCTCTATAACTCTGTGTTCTGTTATCTGCCTCTCTATAACTCTGTGTTCTGTTATCTGTTGTCTGCCTCACTATAACTCTGTGTTCTGTTATCTGTTATCTGCCTCTCTATAACTCTGTTATCTGTTATCTGCCTCTCTATAACTCTGTGTTCTGCTATCTGTTATCTGCCTCTCTATAACTCTGTGTTCTGTTATCTGCCTCTCTATAACTCTGTGTTCTGCTATCTGTTATCTGCCTCTCTATAACTCTGTGTTCTGTTGTCTGCCTCACTATAACTCTGTGTTCTGTTATCTGTTATCTGCCTCTCTATAACTCTGTGTTCTGTTGTCTGTTATCTGCCTCTCTATAACTCTGTGTTCTGTTATCTGCATGTCTATAACTCTGTGTTGTTATCTGCCTCTCTATAACTCTGTGTTCTGTTATCTGCCTCTCTATAACTCTGTGTTCTGTTATCTGTTATCTGTTATCTGCCTCTCTATAACTCTGTTATCTGCCTCTCTATAACTCTGTTATCTGTTATCTGCCTCTCTATAACTCTGTTATCTGTTATCTGCCTCTCTATAACTCTGTTATCTGTTATCTGCCTCTCTATAACTCTGTGTTCTGTTATCTGTTATCCGCCTCTCTATAACTCTGTGTTCTGCTATCTGTTATCTGCCTCTCTATAACTCTGTGTTCTGTTGTCTGCCTCACTATAACTCTGTGTTCTGTTATCTGTTATCTGCCTCTCTATAACTCTGTGTTCTGTTGTCTGTTATCTGCCTCTCTATAACTCTGTGTTCTGTTATCTGCCTCTCTATAACTCTGTGTTCTGTTATCTGCCTCTCTATAACTCTGTGTTCTGTTATCTGCCTCACTATAACTCTGTGTTCTGTTATCTGCCTCTCTATAACTCTGTGTTCTGTTATCTGCATCTCTATAACTCTGTGTTCTGTTATCTGCCTCTCTATAACTCTGTGTTCTGTTGTCTGTTATCTGCTTCTCTATAACTCTGAGTTCTGTTATCTGCCTCTCTATAACTGTGTTCTGTTGTCTGTTATCTGCCTCTCTATAACTCTGTGTTCTGTTATCTGCCTCTCTATAACTCTGTGTTCTGTTATCTGCCTCTCTATAACTCTGTGTTCTGTTATCTGCCTCTCTATAACTCAGTGTTCTGTTGTCTGCCTCTCTATAACTCTGTTATCTGTTATCTGCCTCACTATAACTCTGTGTTCTGTTATCTGCCTCTCTATAACTCTGTGTTCTGTTATCTGCCTCTCTATAACTCTGTGTTCTGTTATCTGCCTCTCTATAACTCAGTGTTCTGTTGTCTGCCTCTCTATAACTCTGTGTTCTGTTATTGTATCTATCTGTTATATCTATTGTCATCTAGTTGAGTCAGAAAAGCTTCATGATTGTCCTCGATGTCTTTCTCCAAACCTGTGTGACTGTGCTCGATGTCTCTCTCCAAAGATGCAGGTAAGCTGTCAACTTTGATATTCATTCCTTTTTTAATAGTCATCTTCATTTGGTCCATATTTTTTTCCATCTATATACCTTGTCTCCTTATCTCCGTCATGAGATTAGCCTGGCGCTTCTTTGATGAATTCGTCGCCATGTTCGTCTCAACACGTAGTTTTCTGCAGGATGCCAGGTGTTAGTGGTTTGTGGCTCGGCCTTCGAACCAGCTAACACGTCAAGCATTCCCCAAAAAGGTCTGTCAGTTGACTGTCTTCCACCCCCATGGGATTCAGACTCCAATTACGGGCCGATCTCTATGTTTTAAACTTTTAAAATGTTTTAATTAAAGAATTTTGGTACATTAATTAACGAAGTGACAGAGTTTTCACTGTGTACACCGGAATTGGAAGCTATCACCTGGTGTGTGTGTGTGTGTGTGTGTGTGTGTGTGTGTGTGTGTGTGTGTGTGTGTGTGTGTGTGTGTGTGTGTGTGTGTGTGTGTGTGTGTGTGTGTGTGTGTGTGTGTGTGTGTGTGTGTGTGTGGGGTTGTGTGTGTGGGTGTTGACATTACAACAGGAAAGTGGTAGGAGATTAGGGAGTCAGGTATGAGATGCAAATCAATCCAGACTCCAGCGGTTCACTTAATTAGTGTTTCTAAAGGGCACCTGGAGACTGCTGAGTTCGATAGTCAGACAAGCAGGATCAGGCACGGACCTCAACAGGACAGAAATCCACAGTCATTTCTTCAAATTCCACATCTGGACCATAGGGCTCTGGTCAAAAGTAGTGCACTATATAGGGAATAGGCTCTGGTCAAAAGTAGTGCACTATATAGGGAATAGGGCTCTGGTCAAAAGTAGTGCACTATATAGGGAATAGGGCTCTGGTCAAAAGTAGTGCACTACATAGGGAATAGGTCTGTAGTATAAAGTAGTGCACTACATAGGGAATAGGTCTGTATTGTAAAGTAGTGCACTACGTAGGGAATAGGTCTGTATTGTAAAGTAGTGCACTACATAGGGAATAGGTCTGTATTGTAAAGTAGTGCACTATGTAGGGAATAGGTCTGTAGTATAAAGTAGTGCCCTACTACACAGGGAATAGGTATGTAGTATAAAGTAGTGCACTACATAGGGAATAGGTCTGTAGTATAAAGTAGTGCACTACATAGGGAATAGGTCTGTGTTGTAAAGTAGTGCACTACGTAGGGAATAGGTCTGTATTGTAAAGTAGTGCACTACATAGGGAATAGGTCTGTATTGTAAAGTAGTGCACTATGTAGGGAATAGGTCTGTAGTATAAAAGTGCCCTACTACATAGGGAATAGGTCTTAGTATAAAGTAGTGCACTACATAGAATAGGTCTGTATTATAAAGTAGTGCACTACGAGGGAATAGGTCTGTAGTATAAAAGTGCCCTACTACACAGGAATAGCGTCCATTTGGGATGCAAGCCAGCTGCAAGCTTTGAAAGAGACCTATGTTAAAACTACGGTTTTACACCATTGTAAGAAGCATATTGTGATTCACTCATGTCTCTTCATACTGCAGTGTTTCTCCAGTATGTTTTGCCAGTGAAAGTACCCAAACACCCAGACTGCTTTGTTTTCCTGACAGATATTTAGTTAAGTCTGAGACGCATTGACATTCACCTGACGGAGACCTTCAGAAATGGGTTTTGGGGGGAAACACTGTTCCTCTACTATTCCTGTTGAGAGAGATGCATTATTACCGATTTTATTTAGTGTCGGATGCTGCTACGCTGTTGGAACTAGAGGAGGAGGGAGGGAGAACATGGGGAAGGAGAGAAAGAGGGGGTGCAGAGAGGAACAAAGAGAGATGGGAGGAAGGGAGGGTTGGAGAGAGAAACAAAGAGAAAGAGACGGAGAGAGAGAGCGAGACAGAGAGAGAGACATAAAGAGAGAGAGAGCGAGACAGAGAGAGAGACATAAAGAGAGAGAGAGACATAAAGAGAGAGAGAGACATAAAGAGAGAGAGAGACATAAAGAGAGAGAGAGACATAAAGAGAGAGAGAGACATAAAGAGAGAGAGAGACATAAAGAGACAGAGAGACATAAAGAGACAGAGAGACAGAGACAAAGAGAGACAGAGAGAGACAGAGAGAGACAGAGAGAGACAGAGAGAGACAGAGAGAGACAGAGAGACAGAGAGAGACAGAGAGAGACAGAGACAGAGACAGAGACAGAGACAGAGACAGAGAGAGAGAGAGAGAGAGAGAGAGACATAGAGACATAGAGAGAGACAGAGACAGAGACAGAGACATGTTTCCATGCCAATAAAGCCCTTTGAATTGAGAGAGAGAGAGGGAATTTGGCATGAGGGTCTGCTTATACAAACTGATGGAAAGTGGTGTTGGGGTAAAACATACGACATTATAAAAATCCATGTACACAAACAACAAGTGTGCAGTTAAATTGGCAAAAACACATTATTTCTTCACACAGTGTCGTGGGTTAGACAGGGATGCAGCTTAAGCCCCAACCTCTTCAAGATATATATCACAGAATTGGCGAGGGCTCTAGAACAGTCTGCAGCACCCGGCCTCACCCTACTAGAATCTGAAGTCAAATGTCTGCTGTTGCTGATGAGCTGGTGCTTCTGTCACCAACCAAGGAGGGCCTACAGCAGCACCTAGATCTTATGCACAGATTCTGTCAGACCTGGGCCTTGACAGACCTGGGCCCTGACAGTAAATCAGTAAGACCAAAATAATGGTGTTCCAAAAAAGGTCCAGTAATTATACCCACTAATTATCAAAATCCAGAAAAAGAGCCGTTAAATTCTATAACCACCTAAAAGGAAGCGATTCCCAAACCTTTTCACAACAAAGCCATCACCTACAGAGAGTTGAACCTGGAGAAGAGTCCCCTAAGCAAGCTGGTCCTGGGGCTCTGTTCACAAACACAAACACACCCTACAGAGCCCCAGGACAGCAGCACAATTATACCCAAACAAATCACGAGAAAACAAAAAGATAATTACTTGGCACAAAAAGAATTAACAAAAAAACAGAGCAAACTAGAATGCTATTTGGCCCTACACAGAGAGTACACAGCGGCAGAATACCTGACCACTGTGACTGACCCAAAAATTAAGGAAAGCTTTGACTATGTACAGACTCAGTGAGCATAGCCTTGCTATTGAGAAAGGCCGCCGTAGGCAGACATGGCTCTCAAGAGAAGACAGGCTATGTGCTCACTGCCCACAAAATGAGGTGGAAACTGAGCTGCACTTCCTAACCTCCTGTCCAATGTATGACCATATTAGAGACACATATTTCCCTCAGATTACACAGATCCACAAAGAATTCGAAAACAAATCCAATTTTGAAAACTCCCATATCTACTGGGTGAATTCCAGTGTGCCATCACAGCAGCAAGATTTGTGACCTGTTGCCACGAGAAAAGGGCAACCAGTGAAGAACACACACCATTGTAAATACAACCCATATCTATGCTTGTTTATTTTATCTTGTGTCCTTAACCATTTGTACATTGTAAAAACACTGTATATATATATAATATGACATTTGTAATGTCTTTTATTGTTTTGAAACTTCTATGTGTGATGTCTACTGTTAATTTTTATTGTTTATTTCACTTTATATATTTTCTACCTTACTTGCTTTGGCAATGTTAACACATGTTTCCCATGCCAATAAAGCCCTTGAATTGAATTGAATTGAGAGAGTGAGAGAGGTAGAGGTAGAGAGAGAGAGGTATAGAGAGAGAGGTATAGAGAGAGAGTAGAGAGAGAGAGGTAGAGAGAGAGAGAGGGGAGAGAGAGAGAGAGGTAGAGAGAGAGAGAGGTAGAGAGAGAGAGAGGTAGAGAGAGAGAGCGGTAGAGAGAGAGAGAGGTAAAGAGAGAGGTAGAGAGAGAGAGGAGGTAGAGAGAGAGAGGTAGAGAGAGAGAGGTAGAGGTAGAGAGAGGTAGAGAGAGAGTAGAGAGGTAGAGAGGAGAGAGAGACAGAGAGGGGAGAGACAGAGGTAGAGAGAGAGAGAGAGAGAGAGAGAGAGAGAGAGAGAGAGAGAGGGGGAGAGAGAGACAGAGGGGGAGAGAGAGAGAGAGAGAGTGGGAGGGGGGGGGGAACGCTCCTTCACAGCAGAAGTGTTCTGTTTCTAAGACTCCTTCTCAGAGGTTTCAAATCAACACCTCAGACACTGAGCGACAGGATGCTCCACCCCCTATGGATGTGTTTTGAAGACTCACTATATTGGTGGAGGAAATGTTTTACCTGACAACAACCTTCTGTTCTGTTGAGACAGCAAGAGAGAGGGGGAGAGTTTTGGAAAGGGGTAACTGCAAATAAGTAAATTAAGGCGCCTTGAACCACAATATGAAAAGAGAGAGAGATAGAGCATAAGGTAGATGTGGTACATAAATTCCTCAGCAAAGAAAGAAACGTCCCTTTTTTACAGGGACCCTGTCTTTTTCAAAGATCATTCGTAAAATCCAAAACAACAGATCTCGGTTTTCAAAGGGTTAGTAAACACTGTTTCCATGCTTGTTGAACCATAAACAATTAATGAACATGCACCTGTGGAACGGTCGTTGAGACACTAACAGCCATAGACGGTAGGCAAATATAGATGTGGTACATAGATGTGTTAATTATAGATGAGGTAACATACATGTGTTAAGATAGATGTGGAAACATAGATGTGTTAAGATAGATGTGGTAACATAAATGTGGTAACATAGATGTGTTGAGATAGATGTGATAAATAGATGTGGTAACATACATGTTAAGATAGATGTGGTAAACAGTTAAGATAGATGTGGTAACATAGATGTGTTAATTTAGAGATGAGAAGTGTTAAGATAGGAAGTGTTAAGATAGATGGGCAACATGACGTTAAGATAGATGGCAACATACATGTGTTAAGATAGATGGGTTAACATAGATGTGGTAAATATTAGATGTGTTAAGATAGAAGTGTTAAGATAGATGTAAGTTACTGATGTAAGCTAAGATAGATGTGGTAACACAAATGCAACATAGATGTTTTTGAGATAGATGTGATAAATAGATGTAGTAAACATACATATGTTAAGATAGATGTGGTAAAATAGATGGTAACATAGATGTAACATACCTGTAACACAGAGGTGGTAACATAGATGTGTTAAGATAGATGTGGTAACATAGATGTGGTACATAGATGTAACATACCTGTAACACAGAGGTGGTAACATACATGTGTTAAGATAGATGTGGTAACATAGATGTGGTCCATAGATGTGGTAACATAAATGTGGTAACATAGATGTGGAAACATAGATGTAACATACCTGTAACACAGAGGTGGTAACATAGATGTGTTAATTATAGATGAGGTAACATAGATGTGTTAAGATAGAAGTGTTTCGAAAGATGGGGTAACATAGATGTGTTAAGATAGATGTGGTAACATACATGTGTTAAGATAGATGGGGTAACATAGATGTGGTAACATAGATGTGATAAGATAGAAGTGTTAAGATAGATGTGGTAACATAGATGTGTTAAGATAGATGTGGTAACACAAATGTGGTAACATAGATGTGTTGAGATAGATGTGATAAATAGATGTGGTAACATACATGTGTTAAGATAGATGTGGTAACATAGATGTGGTCCATAGATGTGGTAACATAGATGGGCAACATAAATGTGGTAACATAGATGTGGAAACATAGATGTAACATACCTGTAACACCAGAAATTGGTAACATAGATGTGTTAATTATAGATGAGGTAACATAGATGTGTTAAGATAGAAGTGTTACGATAGATGGGGTAACATAGATGTGTTAAGATAGATGTGGTAACATACATGTGTTAAGATAGATGGGGTAACATAGATGTGATAACATAGATGTGTTAAGATAGAAGTGTTAAGATAGATGTGGTAACATAGATGTGTTAAGATAGATGTGGTAACACAAATGTGGTAACATAGATGTGTTGTGATAGATGTGATAAATAGATGTGGTAACATACATGTGTTAAGATAGAAGTGTTAAGATAGATGTGGTAACATAGATGTGGAAACATAGATGTAACATACCTGTAACACAGAGGTGGTAACATAGATGTGTTAAGATAGAAGTGTTAAGATAGATGTGGTAACATAGATATGTTAAGATATATGTGGTAACATAGATGTGTTAAGATAGAAGTGTTAAGATAGATGTGGTAGCATAGATGTGTTAAGATATATGTGTTAACATAGATGTAACATAGATATGTTAAGATAGATGTGGTAACATAAATGTGGTAACATAGATGTGTTAAGATAGATGTGATAAATAGATGTGGTAACATACATGTGTTAAGATATATGTGTTAACATAGATGTAACATAGATATGTTAAGATAGATGTGGTAAAATAGATGTGGTAACATAGATATGTTAAGATAGATGTGGTAACATAAATGTGGTAACATAGATGTGGAAACATAGATGTGGTCCATAGATGTGGTACATAGATGTAACATACCTGTAACACAGAGGTGGTAACATAGATGTGTTAAGATAGAAGTGTTAAGATAGATGTGGTAACATAGATATGTTAAGATAGATGTGGTAACAGATGTGGTCAAATAGATGTGTTAAGATAGATGTGGTAACATATATGTGTTAAGATAGATGTAACATTGATGTGGTAACATAGATGTGTTAAGATAGAAGTGTTAAGATAGATGTGGTAACATAGATATGTTAAGATAGATGTGGTAACATAGATGTGGTAAAATAGATGTGTTAAGATAGATGTGGTAACATGTATGTGTTAAGATAGATGTAACATTGATGTGGTAACATAGATGTGTTAAGATAGAAGTGTTAAGATAGATGTGGTAACATACATGTGTTAAGATAGATGTGGTAACATAGATGTGTTAAGATATATGTGTTAACATAGATGTAACATAGATATGTTAAGATAGATGTGGTAACATAGATGTGTTAAGATAGATGTGATAAATAGATGTGGTAACATACAAGTGTTAAGATAGATGTGGTAAAATAGATGTGGTAACATAAATGTGTAACATAGATGTGGAAACATAGATGTGTTAAGATAGAAGTGTTAAGATAGATGTTTACATAGACATGTTAAGATAGATGTGGTAACATAGATGTGGTAAAATAGATGTGGTAACATAGATGTGGTAACATAGATGTGTTAAGATAGATGTGGTAACATAGATGTGTTACGATAGAGGTGTTAAGAGAGAAGTGTTAAGATAGATGTGGTAACATAGATGTGGTAACATAGATGTGTTAAGATAGATGTAACATAGATGTGGGTAACATAGATGTGTTAAGATAGATGGTAACATAGATGTGGTCCATAGATGTGGTAACATAGATGTGTTAAGATAGAAGTGTTAAGATAGATGTGGTAACATAGATGTGTTAAGATAGAAGTGTTAAGATAGATGTGGTAACATAGATGTGGTAACATAGATGTGGTAACATAGATGTGTTAAGAGAGAAGTGTTATGATAGATGTTGTAAGATAGATGTGTTAAGATAGAAGTGTTAAGATAGATGTGGTAACATAGATGTGGTAACATAGATGTGTTAATTATAGATGAGGGAACATACATGTGTTAAGATAGATGTGGTAACATAGATGTGTTAAGATATATGTGTTAACATAGATGTAATAGATATGTTAAGATAGATGTAACATAGATGTGTTAAGATAGATGTGATAAATAGATGTGGTAACATACAAGTGTTAAGATAGATGTAAAATAGATGTGGTAACATAAATGTGGTAACATAGATGTGGAAACATAGATGTGTTAAGATAGAAGTGTTAAGATAGATGTGGTTACATAGACATGTTAAGATAGATGTGGTAACATAGATGTGGTAAAATAGATGTGGTAACATAGATGTGTTAAGATAGATGTGGTAACATAGATGTGTTAAGATAGAGGTGTTAAGAGAGAAGTGTAAACATAGATATGTTAAGATAGATGTGGTAACATAGATGTGTTAAGATAGATGTAACATAGATGTGGTAACATAGATGTGTTAAGATAGATGTGGTAACATACATGTGTTAAGATAGATGTGGTAACATAGATGTGGTCCATAGATGTGGTAACATAGATGTGTTAAGATAGAAGTGTTAAGATAGATGTGGTAACATAGATGTGTTAAGATAGATGTGGTAACATAGATGTGGTAACATAGATGTGGTAACATAGATGTGTTAAGAGAGAAGTGTTATGATAGATGTTGTAAGATAGATGTGTTAAGATAGAAGTGTTAAGATAGATGTGTTAACATAGATGTGGTAACATAGATGTGTTAAGATAGAAGTGTTAAGATAGATGTGGTAACATAGATGTGGTAACATAGATGTGTTAAGAGAGAAGTGTTATGATAGATGTTGTAAGATAGATCTGTTAAGATAGAAGTGTTAAGATAGATGTGGTCCATAGATGTGGTAGATTTGCATGTCTGTCTGAAACCGTAAGTGATCAACAATGACAGTGTGAACATTTCTGTAAATTATAGCACCACACAGGGGTGATAAGGACGAGACACAGCACTGTATTCATTGATGCCTCCCAAATAGCACCCTATTCCCTATATAGTGCATCACTCTTAACCGAGGCACAGTGCGCTATATAGGGAATAGGGTGCGATTTGGGTATCATCCTATGTCTGATATTGAGCTGTATGTCTTGTCAACCTGGCTACATTTCACCTCAGGGACTAAATGATAAAGTTAGCTGAATATTGAAGTGTTCACCCAGTCTGAGTGGTCTGAACATGATCAAGTTGTGAGAAGGAATGCACATTATTGATTTGTCTTGATTCAGCATCTGGACCTGGTCAGGGGAAGACTAGAGGACACCTGATCAGGGAAGACTAGAGGACACCTGATCAGGGGAAGACTAGAGGACACCTGGTCAGGGTAAGACTGAGGACATCTGGTCAAGGGAAGACTAGAATGAGGACATCTGGTTAGGGAAGACTAGAATGAGGACACCTGGTCAGGGGAAGACTAGAGGACACCTGATCAGGGGAAGACTAGAGGACAACTGGTTAGGGGAAAACTAGAATGAGGACACCTGGTCAGGGGAAGACTGGAATGAGGACACCTGGTCAGGGGAAGACTAGAGGACACCTGGTCAGGGGAAGACTAGAGGGACACCTGATCAGGGGAAGACTAGAGGACACCTGATCGAGGTAGACTAGAGGACACACCCTGATCAGAAGGCAGAAGGACATCTGGTTAGATAGGGCAACTAGAGGACATCTGGTCAAGGGAAGACTAGAATGAGGACATCTGGTTAGGGAGAAGACTAGAATGAGGGACACCTGGGTCGGGGAAGACTAGAATGAGGACACCTGGTCAGGGGAGACTAGAATAGGACACCTGGGTGGGGAGAGACTAGAATAGAGGACACCTGATCAGGGGAAGACTAGAATGAGGACACCTGGTCAGGGGAAGACTAGAGGACATCTGGTTAGGGGAAGACTAGAATGAGGATACCTGGTCAGGGGAAGACTAGAATGAGGACACCTGGTCAGGGGTATGACTAGAGGGCACCTGGTCAGGGGAAGACTAGAGGACATCTGTTTAGGGGAAGACTAGAAGGAGGACACCTGGTCAGGGGAAGACTAGAATGAGGACACCTGATCAGGGGAAGACTAGAATGAGGACACCTGGTCAGGGGAAGACTAGAATGAGGACACCTGGTCAGGGGAAGACTAGAATGAGGACACCTGGTCAGGGGAAGACTAGAGGACATCTGGTTAGGGGAAGACTAGAAGGAGGACACCTGGTCAGGGGAAGACTAGAATGAGGACACCTGGTCAGGGGAAGACTAGAGGACATCTGTTTAGGGGAAGACTAGAAGGAGGACACCTGGTCAGGGGAAGACTAGAATTAGGACACCTGGTCAGGGGAAGACTAGAATTAGGACACCTGGTCAGGGGTATGACTAGTGGGCACCTGGTCAGGAAGACTGAAGGGCACCTGGTCGGGAAGACTGGGGCACCTGGTCAGGGAGAGACTAAGAGGACACCTGGTCAGGGGAGACCAGAGGACACCACCGCGCGGAAGACTAGAGGACACCTTGTCAGGGAAGACTAGAATGAGGACACCTGGTCAGAGAAGACTAGAATGAGGACACCTGGTCAGGGAAGACTAGAATGAGGACACCTGGTCAGGGAAGACTAAATTAGGACACCTGGTCAGGGGAAGACTAGAATGAGGACACCTGGTCGGGGAAGACTAGAATGAGGACACCTGGTCAGGGGAAGATTCGAATCAGGACACCTGGTCAGGGAAGACTAGAATGAGGACACCTGGTCAGGGGAAGACTAGAATGAGGACACCTGGTCAGGGGTATGACTAGAGGGCACCTGGTCAGGAAGACTAGAGGACACCTTGTCAGGGAAGACTAGAGGACATCTGTTTAGGGGAAGACTAGAATGAGGACACACCTGGTCAGGGGGAGACAGAATAGGGACACCTGGTCAGGGAAGACTAGAGGGCACCTGATCAGGGGAAGACTAGAATGAGGACACCTGTCGGGGAGACTAGAGGACACCTGATCAGGGAAGACTAGAATGAGGACACCTGATCAGGGGAAGACTAGAATGAGGACACCTGGTCAGGGGAAGACTAGAGGACATCTGTTTAGGGGAAGACTAGAAGGAGGACACCTGGTCAGGGAAGACTAGAATTAGGACACCTGGTCAGGGAAGACTAGAATGAGGACACCTGATCAGGGGGAGACTAGAATGAGGACACACCTGGTCAGGGAAGACTTCAGGGACATCTGTTTAGGGGAAGACTAGAATGAGTGACACCCTGGTCAGGGGGAGACTAGAATGAGGACACCTGGTCAGGGAAGACTAGAGGGCACCTGATCAGGGGAAGACTAGAATGAGGACACCTGGTCAGGGGGACTAGAGGACACCTGATCAGGGAAGACAAGAGGACACCTGATCAGGGAAGACTAGAATTAGGACACCTGGTCAGGGGAAGACTAGAGGACATCTGGTTAGAGAAAGACTAGAGGACATCTGGTTAGGGGAAGACTAGAATGAGGATACCTGGTCAGGGGAAGACTAGAATGAGGACACCTGATCAGGGGAAGACTAGAATGAGGACACCTGGTCAGGGGAAGACTAGAGGACATCTGTTTAGGGGAAGACTAGAATGAGGACACCTGGTCAGGGGAAGACTAGAATGAGGACACCTGGTCAGGGGAAGACTAGAGAACATCTGTTTAGGGGAAGACTAGAAGGAGGACACCTGGTCAGGGGAAGACTAGAATGAGGACACCTGATCAGGGGAAGACTAGAATGAGGACACCTGGTCAGGGGAAGACTAGAATGAGGACACCTGGTCAGGGGAAGACTAGAGGACATCTGTTTAGGGGAAGACTAGAAGGAGGACACCTGGTCAGGGGAAGACTAGAATTTGGACACCTGGTCAGGGGAAGACTAGAATTAGGACACCTGGTCAGGGGTATGACTAGTGGGCACCTGGTCAGGGAAGACTAGAGGGCACCTGGTCAGGGGAAGACTAGAGGGCAACTGGTCAGGGGAAGACTAGAGGACACCTGGTCAGGGGAAGACTAGAGGACACCTGGTCAGCGGAAGACTAGAGGACACCTTGTCAGGGGAAGACTAGAATGAGGACACCTGGTCAGGGAAGACTAGAATGAGGACACCTGGTCAGGGAAGACTAGAATGAGGACACCTGGTCGGGAAGACTAGAGGTGGGACACCTGGTCGGGAAGACTAGAATGAGGACACTGGTCGGGGAAGACTAGAATGAGGACACCTGGTCAGGAAGGGAATCCAGGACACCTGGTCAGGGGAAGACTAGAATAGAGGACACCTGGTCAGGGAAGACTAGAATGAGGACACCTGGTCAGAGTATGACTAGGGCACCTGGTCAGGAAGACTAGAGGACACCTTGTCAGGGGAAGACTAGAGGACACCTGATCAGGGGAAGACAAGAGGACACCTGATCAGGGGAAGACTAGAATTAGGACACCTGGTCAGGGGAAGACTAGAGGACATCTGGTTAGAGAAAGACTAGAGGACATCTGGTTAGGGAAGACTAGAATGAGGATACCTGGTCAGGGGAAGACTCGAATCAGGACACCTGGTCAGGGGTATGACTAGTGGGCACCTGGTCAGGGAAGACTAGAGGGCACCTTGTCAGGGGAAGACTAGAGGACACCTGGTCAGGGGAAGACTAGAGGACACCTGGTCAGCAGAAGACTAGAGGACACCTTGTCAGGGGAAGACGAGAGGACACCTGATCAGGGGAAGACTGGAGGACACCTGATCAGGGGAAGACTAGAATTTGGACACCTGGTCAGGGGAAGACTAGAATGAGGACACCTGGTCAGGGAAGACTAGAATGTGGACACCTGGTCAGGGAAGACTAGAATTAGGACACCTGGTCAGGGGAAGACTAGAATGAGGACACCTGGTCAGGGGAAGACTAGAGGACACCTGGTCAGGGGAAGACTAGAGGACATCTGTTCAGGGGAAGACTAGAATGAGGACACCTGGTCAAGGGAAGACTAGAATCAGGACACCTGGTCAGGGGAAGACTAGAATGAGGACACCTGGTCAGGGGAAGACTAGAAGGACACCTGGTCAGGGGAAGACTAGAGGACATCTGTTTAGGGGAAGACTAGAATGAGGACACCTGGTCAAGGGAAGACTAGAATCAGGACACCTGGTCAGGGGAAGACTAGAATGAGGACACCTGGTCAGGGGAAGACTCAAATCAGGACACCTGGTCAGGGGAAGACTAGAATGAGGACACCTGGTCAGGGGAAGACTAGAATTAGGACACCTGGTCAGGGGAAGACTAGAGGGCACCTGGTCAGGGGAAGACTAGAGGACACCTGGTCAGGGGAAGACTAGAGGACACCTTGTCAGGGGAAGACTAGAGGACACCTGATCAGGAGAAGACAAGAGGACACCTGGTCAGGGGAAGACTAGAGGACACCTGGTCAGGGAAGACTAGAATGAGGACACCTGATCAGGGGAAGACTAGAATTAGGACACCTGGTCAGGGGAAGACTAGAGGACATCTGGTTAGAGAAAGACTAGAGGACATCTGGTTAGGGGAAGACTAGAATGAGGATACCTGGTCAGGGGAAGACTAGAATTAGGACACCTGGTCAGGGTAAGACTAGAGGACATCTGGTTAGGGGAAGACTAGAATGTGGAGACCTGATCAGGGGAAGACTAGAATCAGGACACCTGGTCAGGGGTAGACTAGAATGTGGAGACCTGATCAGGGGAAGACTAGAATCAGGACACCTGGTCAGGGGTATGACTAGTGGGCACCTGGTCAGGGAAGACTAGAGGGCACCTGGTCAGGGGAAGACTAGAGGACACCTGGTCAGGGGAAGACTAGAGGACACCTGGTCAGCAGAAGACTAGAGGACACCTTGTCAGGGGAAGACGAGAGGACACCTGATCAGGGGAAGACTGGAGGACACCTGATCAGGGGAAGACTAGAATTTGGACACCTGGTCAGGGGAAGACTAGAGGACATCTGGTTAGGGGAAGACTAGAGGACATCTGGTTAGGGGAAGACTATAATCAGGACACCTGGTCAGGGGAAGACTCAAATCAGGACACCTGATCAGGGGAAGACTAGAATTAGGTGCCTGGTCAGGGGAAGACTAGAATTAGGACACCTGATCAGGGGAAGACTCAAATCAGGACACCTGATCAGGGGAAGACTAGAATTAGGTGCCTGGTCAGGGGAAGACTAGAATTAGGACACCTGATCAGGGGAAGACTCAAATCAGGACACCTGATCAGGGGAAGACGAGAATGAGGACACCTGGTCAGGGGTATGACTAGAATTAGTACACCTGGTCAGGGGAAGACTAGAATTAGGTGCCTGGTCAGGGGAAGACTAGAATGAGGACACCTGGTCAGGGGAAGACTAGAGGACACCTGGTCAGCGGAAGACTAGAGGACACCTTGTCAGGGGAAGACTAGAATGAGGACACCTGGTCAGGGGAAGACTAGAATGAGGACACCTGGTCAGGGGAAGACTAGAATGAGGACACCTGGTCAGGGGAAGACTAGAATTAGGACACCTGGTCAGGGGAAGACTAGAATGAGGACACCTGGTCAGGGGAAGACTAGAATGAGGACACCTGGTCAGGGGAAGATTCGAATCAGGACACCTGGTCAGGGGAAGACTAGAATGAGGACACCTGGTCAGGGGAAGACTAGAATGAGGACACCTGGTCAGGGGTATGACTAGAGGGCACCTGGTCAGGGGAAGACTAGAGGACACCTTGTCAGGGGAAGACTAGAGGACACCTGATCAGGGGAAGACAAGAGGACACCTGATCAGGGGAAGACTAGAATTAGGACACCTGGTCAGGGGAAGACTAGAGGACATCTGGTTAGAGAAAGACTAGAGGACATCTGGTTAGGGGAAGACTAGAATGAGGATACCTGGTCAGGGGAAGACTCGAATCAGGACACCTGGTCAGGGGTATGACTAGTGGGCACCTGGTCAGGGAAGACTAGAGGGCACCTTGTCAGGGGAAGACTAGAGGACACCTGGTCAGGGAAGACTAGAGGACACCTGGTCAGCAGAAGACTAGAAGGACACCTTGTCAGGGGAAGACGAGAGGACACCTGATCAGGGGAAGACTGGAGGACACCTGATCAGGGGAAGACTAGAATTTGGACACCTGGTCAGGGGAAGACTAGAATGAGGACACCTGGTCAGGGGAAGACTAGAATGTGGACACCTGGTCAGGGGAAGACTAGAATTAGGACACCTGGTCAGGGGAAGACTAGAATGAGGACACCTGGTCAGGGGAAGACTAGAGGACACCTGGTCAGGGGAAGACTAGAGGACATCTGTTTAGGGGAAGACTAGAATGAGGACACCTGGTCAAGGGAAGACTAGAATCAGGACACCTGGTCAGGGGAAGACTAGAATGAGGACACCTGGTCAGGGGAAGACTAGGAGGACACCTGGTCAGGGGAAGACTAGAGGACATCTGTTTAGGGAAGACTAGAATGAGGACACCTGGTCAAGGGAAGACTAGAATCAGGACACCTGGTCAGGGGAAGACTAGAATGAGGACACCTGGTCAGGGGAAGACTCAAATCAGGACACCTGGTCAGGGGAAGACTAGAATGAGGACACCTGGTCAGGGAAGACTAGAATTAGGACACCTGGTCAGGGGAAGACTAGAGGGCACCTGGTCAGGGGAAGACTAGAGGACACCTGGTCAGGGGAAGACTAGAGGACACCTTGTCAGGGGAAGACTAGAGGACACCTGATCAGGGAAGACAAGAGGACACCTGGTCAGGGGAAGACTAGAGGACACCTGGTCAGGGGAAGACTAGAATGAGGACACCTGATCAGGGGAAGACTAGAATTAGGACACCTGGTCAGGGGAAGACTAGAGGACATCTGGTTAGAGAAAGACTAGAGGACATCTGGTTAGGGGAAGACTAGAATGAGGATACCTGGTCAGGGGAAGACTAGAATTAGGACACCTGGTCAGGGTAAGACTAGAGGACATCTGGTTAGGGGAAGACTAGAATGTGGAGACCTGATCAGGGGAAGACTAGAATCAGGACACCTGGTCAGGGGTAGACTAGAATGTGGAGACCTGATCAGGGGAAGACTAGAATCAGGACACCTGGTCAGGGGTATGACTAGTGGGCACCTGGTCAGGGAAGACTAGAGGGCACCTGGTCAGGGGAAGACTAGAGGACACCTGGTCAGGGGAAGACTAGAGGACACCTGGTCAGCAGAAGACTAGAGGACACCTTGTCAGGGGAAGACGAGAGGACACCTGATCAGGGGAAGACTGGAGGACACCTGATCAGGGAAGACTAGAATTTGGACACCTGGTCAGGGGAAGACTAGAGGACATCTGGTTAGGGGAAGACTAGAGGACATCTGGTTAGGGGAAGACTATAATCAGGACACCTGGTCAGGGAAGACTCAAATCAGGACACCTGATCAGGGGAAGACTAGAATTAGGTGCCTGGTCAGGGAAGACTAGAATTAGGACACCTGATCAGGGGAAGACTCAAATCAGGACACACTGATCAGGGGAAGACTAGAATTAGGTGCCTGGTCAGGGGAAGACTAGAATTAGGACACCTGATCAGGGGAAGACTCAAATCAGGACACCTGATCAGGGAAGACGAGAATGAGGACACCTGGTCAGGGGTATGACTAGAATTAGTACACCTGGTCAGGGGAAGACTAGAATTAGGTGCCTGGTCAGGGGAAGACTAGAATGAGGACACCTGGTCAGGGGAAGACTATAATGAGGACACCTGGTCAGGGGAAGACTAGAATGAGGGGGGAGCGTATGGTAATGGTGATACATGCACACACATCATCACAGTTAATGGCCAATTAAATACCAGCTACGTCCTTCAGGCTTTCTCAGTGGTAGTGAATCATGATGACAGTGTGGTGCGTAATCGTGTGTGTGTCTGTGTTTTCACGTGTATGTGTGTGTCTGTGTGTATCCACTGTGATGGAGTGGATAGTAGTAGTGAGCTCAAGTGATATGGCCTCTGTATCTAAACTCCCAAATGGCACCCTATTCCCCTAAGTAATACACTACTTTAGACCAGAGCATCCTATTCCCTATGTAGTACACTACTTTAGTCCAGAGAACCCTATTCCCTAAGTAGTGCACTACTTTAGACCAAAGAACCCTATTCCCTATGCAGTGGACTACTTTAGACCAGGGCACCTTATTCCCTAAGTAGTGCACTATGTTTGACCATATACAGTGCCTTCAGAAAGTATTCATACCCATCTACACAACACAATGACAAAGTGAAAACATAATTTTCAAAATGTTTGCTGATTTTTTGAAAATGAAATGCAGAAATGACTAATTTACATAAATATTCACACCCCTGTGCTATCACACTCAAATTCAATCCAATTTCCTTTCATCGTCCTTGAGATGTCGATACAACTTGATTGGAGACCACCTGTGGCCAATCGAATGGTTTGAACATGATTTGGAAAGAAACACACCTGTCTATTTAAGGACCCACAGTTGACAGCGTATGTCAGAGCAGAAACTATACCATGAAGTCTGAGGAACTGTCTGTAGATCTCTGGGAATTGTGGTGAGGTATATATTTAGGGAAGGGTATAAAACAATTTCTGGAGTGTTGAAAGTTTCCAAAGAGAACAGTGGTCTCCATCATTAGGAAATAGCCTAGAGCCGGTTATCCGACCAAACTGAGCAGCCAGGCAAGAAGGACCTCGGTCAGGGAGGTGACCAAGAACCCAATGACCACTCTGACAGAACTACATAGATCCTTGGCTGCGATGGGGAGAACCTGTCAGAAGGATAACAGTCTCTACAGCACTTCACCAATCTGGGCTTTATGGCAGAGCGGCCAGAGGAGAGAAAAGGCT
>NW_027009588.1:0-43031 GCF_036934945.1 Oncorhynchus masou masou | reverse complement strand
GCATTCTAGGGGCCACTTCAGCATTCTAGGGGTCACATCAGCATTCTAGGGGTTCACATCAGCATTCTAGGGGTTCACATCAGCATTCTAGGGGTTCACATCAGCATTCTAGGGGTTCACATCAGCATTCTAGGGATTCACATCAGCATTCTAGGGGTTCACATCAGCATTCTAGGGGCCACATCATTATTCTAGGGGTCACATCCGCATTCTAGGGGTTCACATCCGCATTCTAGGGGTTCACATCAGCATTCTAGGGGTTCACATCAGCATTCTAGGGGTTCACATCAGCATTCTAGGGGTTCACATCAGCATTCTAGGGGTTCACATCAGCATTCTATGGGCCACATCAGCATTCTAGGGGCCACATCATTATTCTAGGGGCCACTTCAGCATTCTAGGGGCCACATCAGCATTCTAGGGGCCACTTCAGCATTCTAGGGGTCACTTCAGCATTCTAGGGGTCACATCCGCATTCTAGGGGTTCACATCAGCATTCTAGGGGTTCACATCAGCATTCTAGGGGTTCACATCAGCATTCTAGGGGTTCACATCAGCATTCTAGGGGTCACTTCAGCATTCTAGGGGTTCACATCAGCATTCTAGGGGTTCACATCAGCATTCTAGGGGTTCACATCAGCATTCTAGGGGTTCACATCAGCATTCTAGGGGTTCACATCAGCATTCTAGGGGCCACATCAGCATTCTAGGGGCCACATCATTATTCTAGGGGCCACATCATTATTCTGATTATGTGTGATCCCTCCTGGAGAATCCAGACCGGCACTTCTTACCGCTGGCCACTAGAGAGCAGAATTAAATCGATAAAACAAGCTGTTGTTTATTTGATTTGTTGTTGTTTTCTGCAGGGACATTTCCCCCTGTCAGATATTTGAAGGAAGAAAGCTATCACTGTCTAGAAATATACATCACCTTAAACCTTTTTCATTGATACTTTATTGTGTTTGACTGCATTTTGCACTTTATAGGAAAAATGTCTATGAACATACATTTGATTTGATTGATTGATTGATTGATGGTTGTGAGTAACGACCTTGTTCCTGTTTTCTCCCAGGATGCACTATGTTCTTCTACGAGACGGACGGACGGTCGGGGATCGACCACAACAGCGTCCCTAAACATGCGGCGTGGGCTGAGAACAGTATCGTACAGTCCGTACCTGAACACCCCAAGAAGGACTTTGTCTTCTGCCTCAGCAACTGTCTAGGGGATGCATTTCTCTTCCAGGTAGGAGGAGCTCCGTGTGTGTGTGTGTGTGTGTGTGTGTGTGTGTGTGTGTGAGATGTACACTGTTTGGTCATTTGTTGTATAACTTGGCTGTATTCCAAGCATGCTGTAGTGTGGAATAAAGGTCCGCGTAACCCTTTCTCTAACCTCTGACCTCTAACCCCTTGTAGACGTGCAGTCAGACGGAGCTGGAGAACTGGATCACGGCCATCCACTCGGCGTGCGCGGCGGCCGTTGCCAGGCAGCATCACCGGGAGGACACGGTGCGTCTGTTGAGAGCGGAGATTAAGAAGCTGGAGCAGAAGATCGACATGGACGAGAAGATGAAGAAGATGGGAGACATGCAGCTCAGTGCCGTGACCGATACAAAGAAGACCATACTGGACCAGGTGAGAGCTCAGTTACATACCAAGACGATACCAAGAATGGAAGACCATACTGGACCAGGTGTGTGTGTGTGAGCTCTGTTACCGATACCAAGACAAGGAATACTACTGGATCAGGTGTGTGTGTGTGTGTGTGTGTGTGTGTGTGTGTGAGCCCAGTTACCGATACCAAGAAGAGGAAGACCATACTGAACCAGGTGTGTGTGAGCTCAGTTACCAATACCAAGACGAGGAAGACTACTAGACCAGGTGTGTGAGCTCAGTTACCGATACCAAGGAGAGGAAGACTACTGGACCAGGTGTGTGAGCTCAGTTACCGATACCAAGACGAGGAAGACCATACTGGACCAGGTGAGAGAGAGTGTGAGCTCAGTTACCGATACCAAGACGAGGAAGACTACTGGACCAGGTGTGTGAGCTCAGTTACCAAAACCAAGACGAGGAAGACTACTGGACCAGGTGTGTGAGCTCAGTTACCAAAACCAAGACGAGGAAGACTGCTAGACCAGGTGTGTGAGAGTGTGAGCTCAGTTACCGATACCAAGAAGAGGAAGACTCCTAGACCAGGTGTGTGTGAGCTAAGTTACGAATACCAAGACGAGGAAGACTACTGGACCAGGTGTGTGTGAGCTCAGTTACCAATACCAAGAAGAGGAAGACTACTAGACCAGGTGTGTGTGTGTGTGTGTGTGTGTGTGTGTGTGTGTGTGTGTGTGTGTGGTGTGAGCTCAGTTACCAATGCCAAGAAGAGGAAGACTACTGGACCAGGTGTGTAGGAGGGACAAGAAGATAGGAGAGTAGATGATAAAGCTCGTCACTGACGCCAAGAAGAGACAGAACAGTATTGATCATGTAATTAGGGGTCCAGACCCTGTTTGTCGAGACTAATTCACTTGGCCTTGTTAGACCCTGACCTACCATGGAGCACTTGGCCCTGTTAGACCCTGACCTACCATGGAGCACTTGGCCCCTGTTAGACCCTGACCTACCATGGAGCACTTGGCCTTGTTAGATCCTGACCTACCATGGAGCACTTGGCCCCTGTTAGACCCTAACCTACCATGGAGCACTTGGCCCTGTTAGACCCTGACCTACCATGGAGCACTTGGCCCTGTTAGACCCTGACCTACCATGGAGCACTTGGCCCCTATTAGATCCTGACCTACCATGGAGCACTTGGCCCTGTTAGACCCTGACCTACCATGGAGCACTTGGCCCCTATTAGACCCTGACCTAGTATTCTCTTAATGAATCCCAAAGTTCATATCGTCCTTAATGGGTCTGTTAATGAAAGGCAGATCCTTTGTTGTGTGTCTGTGAGGTAGTCTCTGTTTGGCTTCCTGGTTGGCTGCCTGGATGGCTGGCTCACTGGTTGCTGACTGTCTGGTTGGTTGGCAGGATGGGCGCCTGGCTGTTGGCTGGTTTGGTGCCTGACTGTTGGCTGCCTGCTTGGCAAGCTGGTTTGCTGGGGGACTGTTTGGCTGACTGGTTGCCTGGCTGGTGACTGGCTGGTTGGGTGCCTGTTCGGATGCCTGCTCGACTGACTGTCTGCCTGGTTGGCATGGGCAACTTTGGCAGCGTCTGGTTACACATTGTGCTGAGCTGAATCGAAGCAGGCCTTGCTCCTCAGAAATATCTGTCTCTCCCAGTCTGCTTCTCAAACGCCATGTTATTCCCTATGTAGTGCCCGTAGGGAATAGGGCGCCATTTGGGACTCAACCCTCTGTGTCAGTCTTTACCCCCCCCCTCCCTCCTGTCTGAACAACAGTTCAGCATTCACCCTGCTACTATTTCTGAGGTTGCTGTTGCACCTTCTTCACCACACCGTCTATGTGAAGGGACCGTTTCAGGTCCTCAGGTACCCGCTGTTGAACTTTGAACTTTTGACCCTCTTCACTCCCGGCCCCATCGATGTGGCTGGAGGCGTCGTCTCTCTGCTGTCTCCTGTGGTCCACCGTCAGCTCTTTGGTTTTGTTGGCGTTTGGGTGGGGAGACGCACGTGGCAGTGTAACCACTCTCAAATGCATAGACACAGCTATGGATGCAAAGACTGTCCATCCGTGAGAAACATGGATGTACCAAACCCAGATTGCCCCTTTTTGTTTTAAATGGGTTGTTGTGTTTTGTTCTAGATCTTTCTGTGGGAGCAGAACTTGGAACAGTTTCATATGGGTTTGTTCCGGTTCCGGTGTTACCTGGCCAGTCTGCAGGGAGGGGAGCTGCCCAACCCCAAACGCCTGCTAGCCGTAGCCTCCAGACCCACTAAACTGGCCATGGGACGCCTCGGAATCTTCTCTGTGTCGTCCTTTCATGCTCTGGTGAGTTGCGCACGCACGCACGCACGCACACTCACACCAAAACACCACCTATCCATTTCCTGTCAAACAAACTAGACAAAAGTAGTTATTTATTTTTCTCTGAATTATGATCGTGTTGCCTACTACCACTGACTGGGGAAAAGTCTTCAATACATAACTCAACAACAATGCCCACTACAAAACATACCTTTATTTAACTAGGCAAGTCAGTTAAGAACAAATTCTTGTTTTCAATGACGGCCTAGGAACAGTGGGTTAACTGCCTTGTTCATTTTTTGTAGCTTGTCAGGTTGGGGGAATTGAACTTGCAACCTTTCGGTTACTAGTCCAATGCTCTAACCACTAGGCTACGCTGCCGACCTGTATGATGGAGGCTATTTTTGCACAGTTATTGATCGCTCTGCCACAATGCCAGCCTCCTCCACAGAGCGGAGGTCGTTATGTTTATCTGCAGAACACTGGAATCGTAGGTAACGCAAGAGGATAGCATTTAATTGGTTGGGAGGGGAGCGTTCAGCAGAGCAGTGTGTGGAGGTGAGTCGGCTGATCAGTCGAATCCCTGTTGCTCGTCGCCTACATGGCTGGTGTTCCAAATGGCATCCTACTGCCTTGGTAGTGCACCACTTTAGACCAGGGCCCATAGTAGTGCACTATGTAGGGAATAGGGTGCCATAGTAGTGCACTATGTAGGGAATAGGGTGCCATAGTAGTGCACTATGTAGGGAATAGGGTGCCATAGTAGTGCACTATATAGGGAATAGGGTGCCATAGTAGTGCACTATGTAGGGAATAGGGTGCCATAGTAGTGCACTATGTAGGGAATCTCTCTCTGTCTCTCACATTTGGCCCAGCGTCGTCCGGGTTTGTCCGGGTGGAGGTATGAACTTGCCTAGTAAAGTAACCCAGTATGGTAGTTGCAAGATATTTTTTCCTTTGTCCTAAGAACAGCCTCAATTGGTCGGGGCATGGACTCAACAAGATGTCGAAAGCGTTTCACGGGGGCGCTGGCCAATGTTGACCCAAACACAGTTGTGTCTATTGCCCATTCACCCTCTGAATAGGACACATACCATCCATGTCTCGGGTTTTATAAACAACCCATCTCCTCCTCTTCATCTCCACTGATTTAACCTGTCTCCTCCTCTTCATCTCCACTGATTTGAAGTGGTTTTAACAAGTGAGGTCAATAAGGGATCATAGCTTTCACCTGGTCAGTCTATGTCATGGGAAGAGCAGGTGTTCTTAATGTTTTGTACACTGTCTATATAACCACCAGTCCCTCCTCCTGGTCTATATAACCACTAGTCTGTCCTCCTGGTCTATATAACCACTAGTCTGTCCTCCTGGTCTATATAACCACTAGTCTCTTCTCCTGGTCTATATAACCACTAGTCTCTCCTCCTGGTCTATATAACCACTAGTCTGTCCTCCTGGTCTATATAACCACTAGTCTGTCCTCCTGGTCTATATAACCACTAGTCTCTCCCTGGTCTATATAACCACTAGTCTCTCCTCCTGGTCTATATAACCACTAGTCTGTCCTCCTGGTCTATATAACCACTAGTCTGTCCTCCTGGTCTATATAACCACTAGTCTGTCCTCCTGGTCTATATAACCACTAGTCTCTCCTCCTGGTCTATATAACCACTAGTCTGTCCTCCTGGTCTATATAACCACTAGTCTGTCCTCCTGGTCTATATAACCACTAGTCTGTCCTCCTGGTCTGTATAACCACTAGTCTGTCCTCCTGGTCTATATAACCACTAGTCTGTCCTCCTGGTCCATATAACCACTAGTCTGTCCTCCTGGTCTATATAACCACTAGTCTGTCCTCCTGGTCTGTATAACCACTAGTCTGTCCTCCTGGTCTATATAACCACTAGTCTGTCCTCCTGGTCTATATAACCACTAGTCTGTCCTCCTGGTCTATATAACCACTAGTCTGTCCTCCTGGTCTATATAACCACTAGTCTGTCCTCCTGGTCTATATAACCACTAGTCTGTCCTCCTGGTCTATATAACCACTAGTCTGTCCTCCTGGTCTGTGTAACCACTAGTCTGTCCTCCTGGTCTGTATAACCACTAGTCCTCCTGGTCTATATAACCACTAGTCTGTCCTCCTGGTCTATATAACCACTAGTCTGTCCTCCTGGTCTGTGTAACCACTAGTCTGTCCTCCTGGTCTATATAACCACTAGTCTGTCCTCCTGGTCTATATAACCACTAGTCTGTCCTCCTGGTCTATATAACCACTAGTCTGTCCTCCTGGTCTATATAACCACTAGTCTGTCCTCCTGGTCTATATAACCACTAGTCTGTCCTCCTGGTCTATATAACCACTAGTCTCTCCTCCTGGTCTATATAACCACTAGTCTGTCCTCCTGGTCTATATAACCACTAGTCTGTCCTCCTGGTCTATATAACCACTAGTCTGTCCTCCTGGTCTATATAACCACTAGTCTCTCCTCCTGGTCTATATAACCACTAGTCTGTCCTCCTGGTCTATATAACCACTAGTCTCTCCTCCTGGTCTATATAACCACTAGTCTCTCCTCCTGGTCTATATAACCACTAGTCTGTCCTCCTGGTCTATATAACCACTAGTCTGTCCTCCTGGTCTATATAACCACTAGTCCTCCTGGTCTATATAACCACTAGTCTCTCCTCCTGGTCTATATAACCACTAGTCTGTCCTCCTGGTCTATATAACCACTAGTCCTCCTGGTCTGTATAACCACTAGTCCTCCTGGTCTGTATAACCACTAGTCCTCCTGGTCTGTATAACCACTAGTCTCTCCTCCTGGTCTGTATAACCACTAGTCTGTCCTCCTGGTCTATATAACCACTAGTCTGTCCTCCTGGTCTATATAACCACTAGTCTCTCCTCCTGGTCTGTATAACCACTAGTCCTCCTGGTCTATATAACCACTAGTCTCTCCTCCTGGTCTGTATAACCACTAGTCCTCCTGGTCTATATAACCACTAGTCCTCCTGGTCTGTATAACCACTAGTCTGTCCTCCTGGTCTATATAACCACTAGTCTGTCCTCCTGGTCTATATAACCACTAGTCTGTCCTCCTGGTCTATATAACCACTATTCTCCTGGTCTATATAACCACTAGTCCTCCTGGTCTATATAACCACTAGTCTGTCCTCCTGGTCTGTATAACCACTAGTCTGTCCTCCTGGTCTGTATAACCACTAGTCTGTCCTCCTGGTCTATATAACCACTAGTCTGTCCTCCCTGGTCTGTGTAACCACTAGTCTGTCCTCCTGGTCTATATAACCACTAAGTCTCTTCTCCTGGTCTATATAACCACTAGTCTCTCCTCCTGGTCTATATAACCACTAGTCTGTCCTCCCCTGGTCTATATAACCACTAGTCTGTCCTCCTGGTCTATATAACCACTAGTCTCTTCTCCTGGTCTGTATAACCACTAGTCTGTCCTCCTGGTCTATATAACCACTAGATCTCTCACTCCTGTTCTGTATAACCACTAGTCCTCCTGGTCTATATAACCACTAGTCTCTCCTCCTGGTCTGCTGTAACCACTAGTCCTCTGGTCTATATAACCACTAGTCTCCTCCTGGTCTATATAACCACTAGTCTGTCCTCCTGGTCTATATAACCACTAGTCTGTCCTCCTGGTCTATATAACCACTAGTCTGTCCTCCTGGTCTATATAACCACTAGTCTCTCCTCCTGGTCTGTATAACCACTAGTCTCTCCTCCTGGTCTGTATAACCACTAGTCTGTCCTCCTGGTCTATATAACCACTAGTCTGTCCTCCTGGTCTGTATAACCACTAGTCTGTCCTCCTGGTCTATATAACCACTAGTCTCTCCTCCTGGTCTATATAACCACTAGTCCTGGTCTATATAACCACTAGTCTGTCCTCCTGGTCTGTATAACCACTAGTCTGTCCTCTGGTCTATATAACCACTAGTCTGTCCTCCTGGTCTATATAACCACTAGTCCTCCTGGTCTATATAACCACTAGTCTGTCCTCCTGGTCTATATAACCACTAGTCTGTCCTCCTGGTCTATATAACCACTAGTCTGTCCTCCTGGTCTGTATAACCACTAGTCTGTCCTCCTGGTCTATATAACCACTAGTCTGTCCTCCTGGTCTATATAACCACTAGTCTGTCCTCCTGGTCTATATAACCACTAGTCTGTCCTCCTGGTCTATATAACCACTAGTCTGTCCTCCTGGTCTATATAACCACTAGTCTGTCCTCCTGGTCTGTATAACCACTAGTCTGTCCTCCTGGTCTATATAACCACTAGTCTCCTCTGGTCTATATAACCACTAGTCTGTCCTCCTAGTCTGTATAACCACTAGTCTGTCCTCCTGGTCTATATAACCACTAGTCTCTCCTCCTGGTCTATATAACCACTAGTCTGTCCTCCTGGTCTGTATAACCACTAGTCTGTCCTCCTGGTCTATATAACCACTAGTCTGTCCTCCTGGTCTATATAACCACTAGTCTGTCCTCCTGGTCTATATAACCACTAGTCTGTCCTCCTGGTCTATATAACCACTAGTCTGTCCTCCTGGTCTATATAACCACTAGTCTGTCCTCCTGGTCTGTGTAACCACTAGTCCTCCTGGTCTATGTAACCACTAGTCCTCCTGGTCTATATAACCACTAGTCCTCCTGGTCTGTATAACCACTAGTCTGTCCTCCTGGTCTATATAACCACTAGTCTGTCCTCCTGGTCTATATAACCACTAGTCTGTCCTCCTGGTCTATATAACCACTAGTCTCTCCTCCTGGTCTATATAACCACTAGTCTGTCCTCCTGGTCTGTATAACCACTAGTCTGTCCTCCTGGTCTATATAACCACTAGTCTGTCCTCCTGGTCTATATAACCACTAGTCCTCCTGGTCTGTATAACCACTAGTCTCTCCTCCTGGTCTGTATAACCACTAGTCTGTCCTCCTGGTCTATATAACCACTAGTCTGTCCTCCTGGTCTATATAACCACTAGTCTGTCCTCCTGGTCTATATAACCACTAGTCTGTCCTCCTGGTCTGTATAACCACTAGTCTGTCCTCCTGGTCTATATAACCACTAGTCTGTCATCCTGGTCTATATAACCACTGAGTCTGTCCTCCTGGTCTGTATAACCACTAGTCTGTCCTCCTGGTCTATATAACCACTAGTCTGTCCTCCTGGTCTGTATAACCACTAGTCTGTCCTCCTGGTCTGTATAACCACTAGTCTGTCCTCCTGGTCTATATAACCACTAGTCCTCCTGGTCTATATAACCACTAGTCCTCCTGGTCTATATAACCAGTCCTCCTGGTCTATATAACCACTAGTCTGTCCTCCTGGTCTGTGTAACCACTAGTCTGTCCTCCTGGTCTATATAACCACTAGTCTGTCCTCCTGGTCTATATAACCACTAGTCTGTCCTCCTGGTCTATATAACCACTAGTCTGTCCTCCTGGTCTATATAACCACTAGTCTGTCCTCCTGGTCTATATAACCACTAGTCTGTCCTCCTGGTCTATATAACCACTAGTCTCTCCTCCTGGTCTATATAACCACTAGTCTGTCCTCCTGGTCTATATAACCACTAGTCTCTCCTCCTGGTCTATATAACCACTAGTCTGTCCTCCTGGTCTATATAACCACTAGTCTGTCCTCCTGGTCTATATAACCACTAGTCTCTCCTCCTGGTCTATATAACCACTAGTCTGTCCTCCTGGTCTATATAACCACTAGTCCTCCTGGTCTATATAACCACTAGTCTCTCCTCCTGGTCTATATAACCACTAGTCTCTCCTCCTGGTCTATATAACCACTAGTCTGTCCTCCTGGTCTATATAACCACTAGTCTGTCCTCCTGGTCTATATAACCACTAGTCTCTTCTCCTGGTCTATATAACCACTAGTCTCTCCTCCTGGTCTATATAACCACTAGTCTCCTCCTGGTCTATATAACCACTAGTCTGTCCTCCTGGTCTGTATAACCACTAGTCTGTCCTCCTGGTCTATATAACCACTAGTCTGTCCTCCTGGTCCATATAACCACTAGTCTGTCCTCCTGGTCTATATAACCACTAGTCTGTCCTCCTGGTCTGTATAACCACTAGTCTGTCCTCCTGGTCTATATAACCACTAGTCCTCCTGGTCTATATAACCACTAGTCTGTCCTCCTGGTCTATATAACCACTAGTCTGTCCTCCTGGTCTATATAACCACTAGTCTGTCCTCCTGGTCTATATAACCACTAGTCTGTCCTCCTGGTCTATATAACCACTAGTCTGTCCTCCTGGTCTATATAACCACTAGTCTGTCCTCCTGGTCTATATAACCACTAGTCTGTCCTCCTGGTCTATATAACCACTAGTCTGTCCTCCTGGTCTATATAACCACTAGTCTGTCCTCCTGGTCTGTATAACCACTAGTCTGTCCTCCTGGTCTGTGTAACCACTAGTCTCTCCTCCTGGTCTATATAACCACTAGTCTGTCCTCCTGGTCTATATAACCACTAGTCCTCCTGGTCTATATAACCACTAGTCTGTCCTCCTGGTCTATATAACCACTAGTCCTCCTGGTCTATATAACCACTAGTCCTCCTGGTCTATATAACCACTAGTCTCTCCTCCTGGTCTATATAACCACTAGTCTCTCCTCCTGGTCTATATAACCACTAGTCTGTCCTCCTGGTCTATATAACCACTAGTCTCTCCTCCTGGTCTGTATAACCACTAGTCTCTCCTCCTGGTCTGTATAACCACTAGTCTGTCCTCCTGGTCTATATAACCACTAGTCTCTCCTCCTGGTCTGTATAACCACTAGTCCTCCTGGTCTATATAACCACTAGTCTCTCCTCCATGGATTACATGTATAAATCACTCAGTCACATCACATGGTCTGTATAACCACTAGTCTTCCTCCTGGTCTGTATAACCACTAGTCTGTCCCTCCTGGTCTATATAACCACTAGTCTGTCCTCCTGGTCTATATAACCACTAGTCTCTCCTCCTGGTCTGTATAACCACTAGTCCTCCTGGTCTGTATAACCACTAGTCCTCCTGGTCTATATAACCACTACGTCCTCACTGGTCTGTATAACCACCAGTCTGTCCTCCTGGTCTATATAACCACTAGTCTGTCCTCCTAGTCTATATAACCACTAGTCTGTCCTCCTGGTCTATATAACCACTAGTCTGTCCTCCTGGTCTATATAACCACTAGTCTGTCCTCCTGGTCTATATAACCACTAGTCTGTCCTCCTGGTCTGTATAACCACTAGTCTGTCCTCCTGGTCTATATAACCACTAGTCTGTCCTCCTGGTCATATATAACCACTAGTCTCTCCTCCTGGTCTATATAACCACTAGTCTGTCCTCCTGGTCTATATAACCACTAGTCTGTCACTCCTGGTCTGTATAACCACTAGTCTGTCCTCCTGGTCTATATAACCACTAGTCTCTCCTCCTGGTCTATATAACCACTAGTCTCTCCTCCTGGTCTATATAACCACTAGTCCCCTGGTCCTCCTGCTCTTATAACCACTAGTCTGTCCTCCTGGTCTATATAACCACTAGTCCTCCTGGTCTATATAACCACTAGTCCTCCTGGTCTGTATAACCACTAGTCTGTCCTCCTGGTCTATATAACCACTAGTCCTCCTGGTCAGTATAACCACTAGTCCTCCTGGTCTGTATAACCACTAGTCTGTCCTCCTGGTCTATATAACCACTAGTCTGTCCTCCTGGTCTGTATAACCACTAGTCTGTCCTCCTGGTCTATATAACCACTAGTCTCTCCTCCTGGTCTATATAACCACTAGTCCTCCTGGTCTGTATAACCACTAGTCCTCCTGGTCTATATAACCACTAGTCTGTCCTCCTGGTCTGTATAACCACTAGTCTGTCCTCCTGGTCTGTGTAACCACTAGTCCTCCTGGTCTATATAACCACTAGTCTGTCCTCCTGGTCAGTATAACCACTAGTCTCTCCTCCTGGTCTATATAACCACTAGTCTGTCCTCCTGGTCTGTATAACCACTAGTCTGTCCTCCTGGTCTGTATAACCACTAGTCTGTCCTCCTGGTCTATATAACCACTAGTCCTCCTGGTCTATATAACCACTAGTCTGTCCTCCTGGTCTATATAACCACTAGTCTGTCCTCCTGGTCTATATAACCACTAGTCTGTCCTCCTGGTCTGTGTAACCACTAGTCCTCCTGGTCTATATAACCACTAGTCTCTCCTCCTGGTCTATATAACCACTAGTCTGTCCTCCTAGTCTGTATAACCACTAGTCTGTCCTCCTGGTCTATATAACCACTAGTCTGTCCTCCTGGTCTATATAACCACTAGTCTGTCCTCCTGGTCTATATAACCACTAGTCTGTCCTCCTGGTCTGTGTAACCACTAGTCTGTCCTCCTGGTCTATATAACCACTAGTCTGTCCTCCTGGTCTGTATAACCACTAGTCTGTCCTTCTGGTCTATATTACCACTAGTCTGTCCTCCTGGTCTGTATAACCACTAGTCTGTCCCCCTAGTCTGTATAACCACTAGTCTGTCCTCCTGGTCTATATAACCACTAGTCTGTCCTCCTGGTCTGTATAACCACTAGTCTGTCCTCCTGGTCTATATAACCACTAGTCTGTCCTCCTGGTCTATATAACCACTAGTCTGTCCTCCTGGTCTGTATAACCACTAGTCTGTCCTCCTGGTCTATATAACCACTAGTCTCTCCTCCTGGTCTATATAACCACTAGTCTGTCCTCCTGGTCTGTATAACCACTAGTCTGTCCTCCTGGTCTATATAACCACTAGTCTGTCCTCCTGGTCTATATAACCACTAGTCTGTCCTCCTGGTCTATATAACCACTAGTCTGTCCTCCTGGTCTATATAACCACTAGTCTGTCCTCCTGGTCTATATAACCACTAGTCTGTCCTCCTGGTCTGTGTAACCACTAGTCCTCCTGGTCTATGTAACCACTAGTCTGTCCTCCTGGTCTATATAACCACTAGTCAGTCCTCCTGGTCTATATAACCACTAGTCTCTCCTCCTGGTCTATATAACCACTAGTCTGTCCTCCTGGTCTATATAACCACTAGTCTCTCCTCCTGGTCTATATAACCACTAGTCTGTCCTCCTGGTCTATATAACCACTAGTCTGTCCTCCTGGTCTATATAACCACTAGTCTGTCCTCCTGGTCTGTGTAACCACTAGTCCTCCTGGTCTATATAACCACTAGTCTGTCCTCCTTGGTCTATATAACCACTAGTCAGTCCTCCTGGTCTATATAACCACTAGTCTGTCCTCCTGGTCTATATAACCACTAGTCTGTCCTCCTGGTCTGTGTAACCACCTAGTCCTCCTGGTCTATATAACCACTAGTCTCTCCTCCTGGTTCATATAACCACTAGTCTGTCCTCCCTGGTCTATATAACCACTAGTCTGTCCTCCTGGTCTGTATAACCACTCAGTCTGTCCTCCTGGTCTATATAACCACTAGTCTGTCCCTCCTGTTCTATATAACCACTAGTCAGTCCTCCTGGTCTATATAACCACTAGTCTCTCCTCCTGGTCTATATAACCACTAGTCTGTCCTCCTGGTCTATATAACCACTAGTCTGTCATATAACCACTAGTCTGTCTATATAACCACTAGTCTGTCATCCTGGTCTATATAACCACTAGTCTGTCTGGTCTGTAACCACTAGTCCTCTGGTCTATATAACCACTAGTCAGTCCTCCTGGTCTATATAACCACTAGTCTGTCCTCCTGGTCTATATAACCACTAGTCTGTCCTCCTGGTCTGTGTAACCACTAGTCCTCCTGGTCTATATAACCACTAGTCTCTCCTCCTGGTCTATATAACCACTAGTCTCTCCTCCTGGTCTATATAACCACACTGAGTCTGTCCTCCTGGTCTGTATAACCACTAGTCTGTCCTCCTGGTCTATAATAAACACTAGTCTGTCCTCCTGGTCTGTAACCACTAGTCTGTCCTCCTGGTCTATATAACCACTAGTCCTCCTGGTCTATATAACCACTAGTCTGTCCTCCTGGTCTGTATAACCACTAGTCTGTCCTCCCTGGTCTGTGTAACCACTAGTCTGTCCTCCTGGTCTATATAACCACTAGTCCTCCTGGTCTATATAACCACTAGTCCTCCTGGTCTATATAACCACTAGTCTGTCCTCCTGGTCTGTATAACCACTAGTCTGTCCTCCCTGGTCTATATAACCACTAGTCTGTCCTCCTGGTCTGTATAACCACTAGTCTGTCCTCCTGGTCTGTGTAACCACTAGTCTGTCCTCCTGGTCTGTATAACCACTAGTCTGTCCTCCTGGTCTATATAACCACTAGTCCTCCTGGTCTATATAACCACTAGTCTGTCCTCCTGGTCTGTGTAACCACTAGTCTGTCCTCCTGGTCTATATAACCACTAGTCCTCCCTGGTCTATATAAATAACCACTAGTCTGTCCTCCTGGTCTATATAACCACTAGTCTGTCCTCCTGGTCTATATAACCACTAGTCTGTCCTCCTGGTCTGTATAACCACTAGTCTGTCCTACTGGTCTATATAACCACTAGTCTCTCCTCCTGGTCTATATAACCACTAGTCTCTTCTCCTGGTCTATATAACCACCAGTCTCTCCTGGTCTATATAACCACTAGTCTCTCCTCCTGGTCTATAACCACTAGTCTCTCCTGGTCTATATAACCACTAGTCTGTCCTCCTGGTCTATATAACCACTAGTCTGTCCTCCTGGTCTATATAACCACTAGTCTGTCCTCCTGGTCTGTGTAACCACTAGTCCTCCTGGTCTATATAACCACTAGTCTCTCCTCCTGGTCTATATAACCACTAGTCTCTCCTCCTGGTCTATATAACCACTAGTCTGTCCTCCTGGTCTGTATAACCTCTAGTCTGTCCTCCTGGTCTATATAACCACTAGTCTCTTCTCCTGGTCTATATAACCACTAGTCTCTCCTCCTTGTCTATATAACCACTAGTCTCTTCTCCTGGTCTATATAACCACTAGTCTCTCCTCCTGGTCTATATAACCACTAGTCCTCCTGGTCTATATAACCACTAGTCTCTCCTCCTGGTCTATATAACCACTAGTCTGTCCTCCTGGTCTATATAACCACTAGTCTGTCCTCCTGGTCTATATAACCATTCCATGGTCAGACCTAACCAGCAGTGTCAGGTTTTGTGGGTGAGATGTTCTGTGTGTTAGATATGCTCCTTTCAATAATGCTGTCTCTGTGAATGTCTTTTCTCTCTCTCTCTGTCTTTCTCTCTCCTTTTGTCTGTCTCTGTGTGTGTCTGTCTCTCTCTTGTCTCACTCTGTGTGTTTGTCTGTGTGTCTGTGTTCAGGCTCCCTGTGTGTGTGTGTGTCTCTCTGTGTGTCTCTTTCTCTCTGTATCACTTCTCTCTTTTCGCTGTTTCTTTTTTCTGTGTGTGTGTCTCTCTCTGCTGTTTCTTTCTGTGTGTGTGTGTGTGTGTGTGTGTGTGATGTAGGTGGCAGCCCGTACAGAGAGCGGAGGGAAGAGACGTAATTCAGGCTATGTCACGTACCTCCTCATCCAAACGTAAGAGCAGGTTCGCCACTCTCTGTGGGGCCTGGATACTACTTCCAAGAAGAAGACCACAGCCCACCCCACCATCAACCAGGTATGTGTCTTTAACTCCAGCAGACCACAGCCCACCATCAACCAGGGTATGTGTCTTTAACTCCAGCAGACCACAGCCCACCATCAACCAGGTATGTGTCTTTAACTCCAGCAGACCACAGCCCACCATCCTCCTGGTCTATGTAACCACGAGTCCGTGCTCCTTGTCTATATAACCAGCAGCTCTATAGAAATTAACCTGCATAGACATCTGGAACAATACACTGGAACTGCCACTTAGAACTGCCACTTAGAACTGCCACTTAGAACTGCCAATTTCAGAACTGCCACTTAGAACTGCCACTTAGAACTGCCACTTAGAACTGCCACTTAGAACTGCCACTTAGAACTGCTCAGAACTGCCACTGAACTGCCACTTAGAACGTCACTTAGAACTGCCACTTAGAACTGCCACTTAGAACTGCCACTTAGAACTGCCACTTAGAACTGCCACTTAGAACTGCCACTTAGAACTGCCTCTTAGAACTGCCTCTTAGGAACTGCCTCTTAGAACTGCCACTTAGAACTGCCTCTTAGAACTGCCTCCTTAGAACTGCCATTAGAACTGCCTCTTAGAACTGCCACTTATCTCATACATACAACTTCTTTGCTCAGCCATTTTTTGAGGGTTCTATATTGGCCTGGCCGTTTCTCCCTCAGGGTCTTTGCTGATGGGGAGGGAGCCAGTGAAAAAGCCTCTCTGGACGGGATCTATGATGTGGACACTGCCAGGGAGAGAGGGGTACGTGAGGGCATCACACA
This sequence comes from Oncorhynchus masou masou, assembly GCF_036934945.1. Taxonomy (NCBI): domain Eukaryota; kingdom Metazoa; phylum Chordata; class Actinopteri; order Salmoniformes; family Salmonidae; genus Oncorhynchus; species Oncorhynchus masou. The sequence goes on along the minus strand of NW_027009588.1, from coordinate 26,647 downwards.
CACACACACACACACACACACACACACACACACACACACACACACACACACACACACTGCCAGGAGAGAGTGGGCACGTAGGCATCACACACACACACACACACACACACACTGCCAGGGAGAGAGGGGTAATGTAGGCATCACACACACACACTGCCAGGAGAGAGGGGTAAGTAGGCATCACACACACACTGCCAGGGAGAGAGGGGTAAGTAGGCATCACAATACACACGGCCAGGGAGAGGGGTAAGTAGGCATCACACACACACACTGCCAGGGAGAGAGGGGGTAAGTAGGCATCACACACACACACACACACACACACACACACACACACACACACACACACACACACACACACACACACACACACACACACACTGCCAGGGAGAGAGGGGTAAGTAGGCATCACACACACACTGCCAGGGAGAGAGGGTAGTAGGCATCACACACACACACACACACACACTGCCAGGGAGAGAGGTAAGTAGAAATCACACACACACACACACACACACACACACACACACACACACACACACACACACACTGCACACACTGCCAGGGAGAGGGGTAAGTAGGCATCACACCCACACACACACACACACACACACTGCCAGGGAGAGAGGTGTAAGTAGGCATCACACACACACACACACACACACACACTGCCAGGAGAGAGGTGTAAGTAGAAATCACACACACACACACACACACACACACACACACACACACACACTGCCAGGGAGAGAGAGGGTAAGTAGGCATCACACCCACACACACACACACACACACACACTGCCAGGGAGAGGGGGTAAGTAGGCATCACACACACACACACACACTGAGGAGAGAGGGGTAAGTAGGCATCACACACACACACAGACACACACACACACTGCTAGGAGAGAGGGGTAAGTAGGCATCACACACACACACACACACACACACACACACACACACACACACACACACACACACACTGCCAGGTAAGTAGGCAGTCGGGTACCATTCATCTTCCTAGCTTGGTGGATAACTGATACTGAGTCATCAGTCAAAGAACATCATTTACAAAATCTTTAGGCTGGTAGGAACACACTATTTACAGCGTGTCTGTTTCCTAGAAGAGTGAAGAAGAGACTGCCTCGGGTCAAATGTACATTGAGCAGTGGTGTAAAGTACTACTTAAGTTGTTTTTTTGGGTGTCTGGTACTATTTACTTTTATATTTTTGACTACTTTTGCTTTCACTTCACTACATTCCTAAAGCAAATCATGTACTTTTACTCCTTGCATTTTCCTTGACACCTTAAAAGTACTCGTTACATCTTGAATGCTAAGCAGGACAGGAAAATAATAAAATTCACGCACTTATCAAGAGAACATCCCTGGTCATCCCCACTGCCTCTGATCTGGAGGACTGACTAAACAGAGAACATCCCTGGTCATCTACTGCCTCTGATCTGAGGACTCACTAAACAGAGAACATCCCTACTGCCTCTGATCTGGAGACTCACTAAACAGAGAACATCCCTACTGCCTCTGATCTGGAGGACTGACTAAACAGAGAACATCCCTGGTCATCCCTACTTCCTCTGATCTGGTGGACACTAAACAGAGAACATCCCTGGTCATCAATACTGCCTCTGATCTGGAGGACTCACTAAACAGAGAACATCCCTGGTCATCCCTACTGCCTCTGATCTGGTGGACTGACTAAACAGAGAACATCCCTGGTCATCCCAACTGCCTCTGATCTGGAGGACTCACTAAACAGAGAACATCCCTGGTCATCCCAACTGCCTCTGATCTGGAGGACTCACTAAACAGAGAACATCCCTGGTCATCCCTACTGCCTCTGATCTGGAGGACTGACTAAACAGAGAACATCCTGGTCATCCCTACTTCCTCTGATCTGGTGGACTCACTAAACAGAGAACATCCCTGGTCATCAATACACTCTGATCTGGAGGACTCACTAAACAGAGAACATCCCTGGTCATCCCTACTGCCTCTGATCTGGTGGACTGACTAAACAGAGAACATCCCTGGTCATCCCAACTGCCTCTGATCTGAGGACTCACTAAACAGAGAACATCCCTGGTCATCCCAACTGCCTCTGATCTGGAGGACTCACTAAACAGAGAACATCCCTGGTCATCCCTACTGCCTCCAATCTGAGGACCTACTAAACAGAGAACATCCTGGTCATCCCTACTGCCTCTGATCTGGAGGACTCACTTCAAACAGAGAACATCCCTGGTCATCCCCACTGCCTCTGATCTGGAGGACTGACTAAACAGAGAACATCCCTGGTCATCCCTGCTGCCTCTGATCTGGAGGACTCACTAAACAGAGAACATCTCTGGTCATCCCTACACCTCTTGATCTGAGGACTCACTAACAGAGAACATCCCTGGTCATCTACTGCCTCTGATCTGGAGGACTCACTAAACAGAGAACATCCCTACTGCCTCTGATCTGAGGACTGACTAAACAGAGAACATCTGGTCATCCCTACTTCCTCTGATCTGGGACTCACTAAACAGAGAACATCCTAGTCATCAATACTGCCTCTGATCTGGAGGGACTCACTAAACAGAAACATCCTGGTCATCCCTACTTCTCTGATCTGGAGGACTCACTAAACAGAACATCCCTGGTCCATCCCTACTGCCTCTGATCTGGAGGACTCACTAAACAGAGAACATCCCTGGTCCTCCCTACTGCCTCTGATCTGGAGGACCAACTAAACAGAGAACATCCCTGTTCATCCCTACTGCCTCTGATCTGGAGGACTCACTTAACAGAGAACATCCCTGGTCATCCCTACTGCCTCTGATCTGGAGGACTCACTAAAACAGAGAACATCTCTGGTCATCCCTACTGCCTCTTGATCTGGAGGACTCACTAAACAGAGAACATCCCCTGGTCATCTACTGCCTGATGATCTGAGGACTCACTAAACAGAGAACATCCCTGGTCATCCCTACTGCCTCTGATCTGGAGGACTCACTAAACAGAGAACATCTCTGGTCATCCCTACTGCCTCTTGATCTGGAGGACTCACTAAACAGAGAACATCCCTGGTCATCTACTGCCTCTGATCTGGAGGACTCACTAAACAGAGAACATCCCTACTGCCTCTGATCTGGAGGACTGACTAAACAGAGAACATCCCTGGTCATCCCTACTTCCTCTGATCTGGTGGACTCACTAAACAGAGAACATCCCTGGTCATCAATACTGCCTCTGATCTGGAGGACTCACTAAACAGAGAACATCCCTGGTCATCCCTACTTCCTCTGATCTGGAGGACTCACTAAACAGAGAACATCCTGGTCATCCCTACTGCCTCTGATCTGGAGGACTCACTAAACAGAGAACATCCCTGGTCCTCCCTACTGCCTCTGATCTGGAGGACCAACTAAACAGAGAACATCCCTGTTCATCCCTACTGCCTCTGATCTGGAGGACTCACTTAACAGAGAACATCCCTGGTCATCCCAACTGCCTCTGATCTGGAGGACTCACTAAACAGAGAACATCCCTGGTCATCCCTACTCCTCTGATCTGGTGGACTGACTAAACAGAGAACATCCCTGGTCATCCCTACTGCCTCTGATCTGGAGGACTCACTAAACAGAGAACATCCTACTGCCTCTGATCTGGAGGACTCACTAAACAGAGAACATCCTGGTCATCCCAACTGCCTCTGATCTGGAGGACTCACTAAACAGAGAACATCCCTGGTCATCTCTACTGCCTCTGATCTGGAGGACTCACTAAACAGAGAACATCCCCTGGTCCATCCCTACTGCCTCTGATCTGGAGGACTCACTAAACAGAGAACATCCCTACTGCCTCTGATCTGGAGGACTCACTAAACAGAGAACATCCCTGGTCATCCCTACTGCCTCTGATCTGGAGGACTCACTAAACCAACATGCTTTGTTTGTAAATGATGTCTGAGTGTTGGAGTGTGATCCTCGCTATCCGTAAATAAAAACAATTTTAACTAGAAAGATTTGCTTAAAATAAGGAATTTTAAATTATTTTTACTGTTGATACTTAAGCATATTTTAAACCAAATACTTTTTAGACTTTTACTCAAGTTGTATATTACTGGGTGACCTTTACTTTTACTTGAGGCATTTTATATTAAGGTATCTTTTACTTTTCCTAAACTGTGACAGTTGGGTACTTTACCCATCACTGACAGGTAGTCTGATGGCTTGTAACCACAGCAACAGCTCTGTGAGGACTACAGGTCAAATAATAAAACAATGCTGCAGGGTAGCGTAGTGGTTAGAGCGTTGGACTAGTAACCGGAAGGTTGCGAGTTCAAACCCCCCGAGCTGACAAGCTACAAATCTGTCGTTCTGCCCCTGAACAAGGCAGTTAACCCACTGTTCCAAGGCCGTCATTGAAAATAAGAATTTGTTCTTAACTGACTTGCCTTGTTAAATAAAGGTAAAATACAATTAAAATAAAACAAACAAGCCAGTTCTAAACAATGTCTTTCTATCTCTCCAGAAGAGTCATGAGGGGAAAAGTCTTCCTCAGGTCAACTCAGACAGTCACATGACAGACAGTGATATCTGGGTGCCTGAGCACCTGACCCCGTCCTGGGTGTGTCTTCCTAACGACCAGCCTGTCCTCGCCCATCATCCAGCCTGGAGAGTCTGCTCTGTACGCGCTAGAGACCATCTGCAAGGTAACTATAGCAACTCAACTAACCTATACCGGGGACCATCTGCAAGGTAACTAGCAACTTAACTAACCTACACCAGAGACCATCTGCAAGGTAACTAGCAACTTAACTAACCTACACCAGAGACCATCTGCAAGGTAACTAGCAACTTAACTAACCTACACCAGAGACCATCTGCAAGGTAACTAGCAACTTAACTAACCTACATCGGAGACCATCTGCAAGGTAACTAGCAACTTAACTAACCTACACCAGAGACCATCTGCAAGGTAACTAGCAACTTAACTAACCTACACCGGAGACCGTCTGCAAGGTAACTAGCAACTTAACTGACCTAAACCAGAGACCATCTGCAAGGTAACTAGCAACTTAACTGACCTAAACCAGAGACCATCTGCAAGGTAACTAGCAACTTAACTAACCTACACCGGAGACCATCTGCAAGGTAACTAGCAACTTAACTAACCTACACCGGAGACCATCTGCAAGGTAACTAGCAACTTAACTAACCTACACCAGAGACCATCTGCAAGGTAACTAGCAACTTAACTAACCTACACCGGAGACCGTCTGCAAGGTAACTAGCAACTTAACTGACCTAAACCAGAGACCATCTGCAAGGTAACTAGCAACTTAACTGACCTAAACCAGAGACCATCTGCAAGGTAACTAGCAACTTAACTAACCTACACCGGAGACCATCTGCAAGGTAACTAGCAACTTAACTGACCTACACCGGGGACCGTCTGCAAGGCAACTAGCAACTTAACTAACCTACACCGGGGACCATCTGCAAGGTAACTAGCAACTTAACTGACCTAAACCAGAGACCATCTGCAAGGTAACTAGCAACTTAACTAACCTAAACCAGAGACCATCTGCAAGGTAACTAGCAACTTAACTAACCTACACCGGGGACCGTCTGCAAGGTAACTAGCAACTTAACTAACCTACACTGGGGACCGTCTGCAAGGTAACTAGCAACTTAACTCAAATCAAAATCAAATCAAATCAAATTTATTTATATAGCCCTTCGTACATCAGCTGATATCTTAAAGTGCTGTACAGAAACCCAGCCTAAAACCCCAATCAGCAAGCAATGCAGGTGTAGAAGCACGGTGGCTAGGAAAACTCCCTAGAAAGGCCAAAACCTAGGAAGAAACCAAGAGAGGAACCAGGCTATGTGGGGTGGCCAGTCCTCTTCTGGCTGTGCCGGGTGGAGATTATAACAGAACATGGCCAAGATGTTCAAATGTTCATAAATGACCAGCATGGTCCAATAATAATAAGGCAGAACAGTTGAAACTAGAGCAGCAGCACGGCCAGGTGGACTGGGGACAGCAAGGAGTCTAGGGCTCAGGTCCTCCGAGAGAGAGAAAGAGAGAGAATTAGAGAACGCACACAGGACACCGAATAGGACAGGTGAAGTACTCCAGATATAACAAACTGACCCTAGGCCCCCGACACATATACTGCAGCATAAATACTGGAGGCTGAGACAGGAGGGGTCAGGAGACACTGTGGCCCCATCCGAGGACACCCCCGGACAGGGCCAAACAGGAAGGATATAACCCCACCCACTTTGCCAAAGCACAGCCCCCACACCACTAGAGGGATATCTTCAACCACCAACTTACCATCCTTAACTAACCTACACCGGAGACCACCTGCAGCTTTCCAGAGTAGAGAACAATGATGTTATGCCTCATCACACCAAGTGGTCTGTCCATCTCTTCCTGTCCTGGACTCGTTTAGTGTTCTCGTAACAGTGTTGTTTAACACTTTCAGGTTCTTCTTTAACCCCTTTCACACGTACCATCACAAGGGTTAAACTGGCCATTTTGATTTCACCAACAAACAAAAAAATGTAATCAAATCAAGTCGATTTTGTCGGTGAAAACGGATGGCAAACGGATAACAATGATCTAACACGTGAACTCTCTACGGAACATAACAGGACTGATGTCAGTCCATGACTTCCCAGTTATTTCTCCCCAATCAAAGCCCCACAGACGGGGAGGAGTGGACATACACTCACAGGCATTATGGCTGCTACCTCACACGGGCATTATGGCTGCTACCTCACACAGGCATTATGGCTGCTACCTCACACTTACACAGGCATTATGACTGCTACCTCACACAGGCATTATGGCTGCTACCTCACACTCACACAGGCATTATGGCTGCTACCTCACACAGGCATTATGGCTGCTACCTCACACTCACACAGGCATTATGGCTACTACCTCACACTCACACAGGCATTGTGGCTGCTACCTCACACTCACACAGGCATTGTGGCTGCTACCTCACACAGGCATTGTGGCTACTACCTCACACGGGCATTATGGCTGCTACCTCACACGGGCATTATGGCTGCTACCTCACACAGGCATTATGGCTGCTACCTCACACTCACACAGGCATTATGGCTGCTACCTCACACTCACACAGGCATTATGGCTGCTACCTCACACTCACACAGGCATTATGGCTGCTACCTCACACTCACAGGCATTATGGCTGCTACCTCACACTCACACAGGCATTATGGCTGCTACCTCACACAGGCATTATGGCTGCTACCTCACACAGGCATTATGGCTGCTACCTCACACAGGCATTATGGCTGCTACCTCACACAGGCATTATGGCTGCTACCTCACACAGGCATTATGGCTGCTACCTCACACAGGCATTATGGCTGCTACCTCACACAGGCATTATGGCTGCTACCTCACACAGGCATTATGGCTGCTACCTCACACAGGCATTATGGCTGCTACCTCACACAGGCATTATGGCTGCTACCTCACACAGGCATTATGGCTGCTACCTCACACAGGCATTATGGCTGCTACCTCACACAGGCATTATGGCTGCTACCTCACACAGGCATTATGGCTGCTACCTCACACGGGCATTATGGCTGCTACCTCACACGGGCATTATGGCTGCTACCTCACACTGGCATTATGGCTGCTACCTCACACGGGCATTATGGCTGCTACCTCACACGGGCATTATGGCTGCTACCTCACACGGGCATTATGGCTGCTACCTCACACTCACACAGGCATTATGGCTGCTACCTCACATAGGCATTATGGCTGCTACCTCACACTTACACAGGCATTATGACTGCTACCTCACACAGGCATTATGGCTGCTACCTCACACACAGGCATTATGGCTGCCCTCACACAGGCATTATGGCTGCTACCTCACACAGGCATTATGGCTACCTCACACGGGCATTATGGCTGCTACCTCACACAGGCATTATGGCTGCTACCTCACACTCACACAGGCATTATGGCTGCTACCTCACACTCACACAGGCATTATGGCTGCTACCTCACACAGGCATTATGGCTGCTTACCTCACACGGGCATTATGGCTGCTACCTCACACGGGCATTATGGCTGCTACCTCACACGGGCATTATGGCTGCTACCTCACACGGGCATTATGGCTGCTACCTCACACAGGCATTATGGCTGCTACCTCACACGGGCATTATGGCTGCTACCTCACACTCACACAGGCATTATGGCTGCTACCTCACACGGGCATTATGGCTGCTACCTCACACAGGCATTATGGCTGCTACCTCACACTCACACAGGCATTATGACTGCTACCACACGGGCATTATGGCTGCTACCTCACACGGGCATTATGGCTGCTACCTCACATAGGCATTATGGCTGCTACCTCACACTCACACAGGCATTATGACTGCTACCTCACACAGGCATTATGGCTGCTACCTCACACTCACACAGGCATTATGGCTGCTACCTCACTCACACAGGCATTATGGCTGCTACCTCACTCACACAGGCATTATGGCTGCTACCACACAGGCATTATGGCTGCTACCACACAGGCATTATGGCTGCTACCTCACACAGGCATTATGGCTGCTACCTCACACAGGCATTATGGCTGCTACCTCACACTCACACAGGCATTATGGCTGCTACTTCTCACACTCACACGGGCATTATGGCTGCTACCTCACACGGCATTATGGCTGCTACCTCACATAGGCATTATGGCTGCTACCTCACACACAGGCATTATGGCTGCTAAATCACACGGGCATTATGGCTGCTACCTCACACGGGCATTATGGCTGCTACCACACGGGCATTATGGCTGCTACCTCACACTCACACAGGCATTATGACTGCTACCTCACACGGGCATTATGGCTGCTACCTCACACGGGCATTATGGCTGCTACCTCACACGGGCATTATGGCTGCTACCTCACACGGGGCATTATGGCTGCTACCACACGGGCATTATGGCTGCTACCTCACACGGGCATTGGCTGCTACCTCACACGGGCATTATGGCTGCTACCTCACACTCACACAGGCATTATGACTGTTACCTCACACAGGCATTATGGCTGCTACTCTCACACAGGCATTATGGCTGCTACCTCACACGGGCATTATGGCTGCTACTCACACGGGCATTATGGCTGCTACCTCACACGGGCATTATGGCTGCTACCTCACACGGGCATTATGGCTGCTACCTCACACGGGCATTATGGCTGCTACCTCACACGGGCATTATGGCTGCTACCACACGGGCATTATGGCTGCTACCTCACACAGGCATTATGGCTGCTACCTCACACTCACACAGGCATTATGACTGCTACCTCACACGGGCATTATGGCTGCTACCTCACACGGGCATTATGGCTGCTACCTCACACGGGCATTATGGCTGCTACCTCACACGGGCATTATGGCTGGGCAATTTCACACGGGCATTATGGCTGCTACCTCACACGGGCATTATGGCTGCTACTCACACTCACACAGGCATTATGTCTGCTACCTCACACAGGCATTATGACTGCTACCTCACACAGGCATTATGGCTGCTACCTCACACTCACACAGGCATTATGGCTGCTACCTCACACTCACACAGGCATTATGGCTGCTACCTCACACTCACACAGGCATTATGGCTGCTACCTCACACGGGCATTATGGCTGCTACCTCACACGGGCATTATGGTTGCTACCTCACACGGGCATTATGGCTGCTACCTCACACGGGCATTATGGCTGCTACCTCACACAGGCATTATGGCTGCTACCCACACTCACACAGGCATTATGACTGCTACCTCACACGGGCATTATGACTGCTACCTCACACGGGCATTATGACTGCTACCCTCACACGGGCATTATGGCTGCTTACCTCACACTCACAGGCATTATGACTGCTACCTCACACGGGCATTATGACTGCTACCTCACACGGGCATTATGACTGCCAATTCACACGGGCATTATGACTGCTACCTCACACGGGCATTATGGCTGCTACCTCACACGGGCATTATGGTTGCTACTCACACGGGCATTATGGGTGCTACCTCACAGGCATTATGGCTGCTACCTCACACAGGCATTATATTTTGCTACCTCACACAGGCATTATGGCTGCTACCTCACACAGGCATTATGGCTACTACCTCACACAGGCATTATGGCTGCTACCACACAGGCATTATGGCTGCTACCTCACACAGGCATTATGGCTGCTACCTCACACAGGCATTATGGCTGCTACCTCACACTCACACAGGCATTATGGTTGCCACTCACGCAGGCATTATGGCTACCTCACGCAGGCATTATGGCTGCCACCTCACGCAGGCATTATGGCTGCTACCTCACACTCACACAGGTATTGTGGCTTCTACCTCACACTCACACAGGCATTATGGCTGCTACCTCACACGGGCATTGTGGCTTCTACCTCACACGGGCATTGTGGCTGCTACCTCACACGGGCATTGTGGCTGCCACTCTCACACAGGCATTATGGCTGCTACCTCACACAGGCATTATGGCTGCTACCTCACACAGGCATTGTGGCTTCTACCTCACACTCACACAGGCATTATGGCTGCTACCTCACACTCACACAGGCATTATGGGTTCTACCTCACACAGGCATTATGGCTGCTACCTCACACAGGCATTATGGCTGCTACCTCACACAGGCATTGTGGCTGCTACCTCACACAGGCATTGTGGCTGCTACCTCACACAGGCATTATGGCTGCTACCTCACTGTTACGTAATCCCTTTGGCCCGACAGTCAGTTCAGATGGTAATGAGACTCGTAACATAACTCATGCAAATTATTATTGTGACAAAGGAAAAGTGTGTGAACGAAATAAGCACGACAACTGAAATCTACCGTCAAACTCTAGGTTTATTTATAAACACACGGTAATGGGGGGGAGCAGGAAAAAGGGCTGAGCTGGACCCAAGGAAAGAAACAATAAGTATTCAAAAACACCCCCTAAGCTAGACTAGCCTACTTTAACAACAGCTAACTAACTAACCAAAAATACAGTGGGTGGTCCGCCCAGTTCTAACTAGTGTATTTAACAAAGTTCACCTACCGGGTAGTGTATGCCCATGGGCGACTTGTCTTGGTTTTCCACCAGCAATCAAACACAAACACCATAACTAAAAACAATACTCACAGGTGATGACAAAGTGCTATGAGGTGCTTAAACAAAAGAGAGGTTACGACACAAAGCGAGAGTGATACACAGAGACCTACAGACATGGCATTTACAGAGAGATTGGGCTTGAGCTGGGCTCTAAACAAACAAATGGGGTTTTTAAACCATGGGGAAGAACTGTGATAGGTCAGGAAATTGGGAGGAGGTGTGTCTTCTGGATTGATGATTGGTTGTTGACTGATTGGGAGTGATGATTTTCACTCTGTGAGGGGAGAAGGAGAGAAAAGAAACACACACACAGGATACACACACACACAGATAACTGTATCCGTAACACTCACACTCACACAGGCATTATGGCTTCTACCACACACAGGCATTATGGCTTCTACCTGCCACAGGCATTATGGCTTCTACCTCACACAGGCATTATGGCTTCTACCTCACACAGGCATTATGGTTGCTACCTCACACAGGCATTATGGCTGCTACCTCTCCCTTTTTCCCCCCCTCTCTCCCCGTTTCCCTCCCTCTCTCCTCCCTCTCCCCCGCTTCCCTCCTATCCTCCCGTTTCCATTCCCCTCTCTCCCCTGTTTCCCCTCCCCCTCTCCCCCCGCTTTCCCACTCCCTTTCCCCCTCCCTCTCTCCCGCTTCCCCCTCCCTCTCCCCCCCTGTTTCCCCCTCCTATCCTCCCGCTTCCATTCCCTCTCCCCCGCTTCCCCCTCCTATCCTCCCGTTTTCCATTCCCTCTCCCCGCTTCCCCTCCTATCCTCCCCCCGTTTCCATTCCCTCTCCCCCTGTTTCCCTCCCCTCCCCCCCGTTTCCTCCTATCCCCTGTTTCCCTCCCTCTCCTCCCCTGTTTCCCCTCCCCTCCTCTACCCTGTTCCCCCCTCCCCGCTTTCCCTTCTTTTTCCCCTCCCTCTCCCCCGCTTTCCCCTCCCTCTCCCCCGCTTCTCCTTTTCCCTCCCTCTCCCCCCGTTTCCCTCCCTCCCCCGCTTCCCCTCCCTCTCCCCCTGTTTCCCCTCCCTCTCCCCCTTTCCTTCCTCCATCTCCCCCTGTTTCCCCTCCTCCGCCGCCCGTTTCCTCCTGTTTCCTCCTCTCCCCTACTTCTCCCTCTCCTGTTTCCCTCCCCTCTCCCCTGTTTCCCCCTCCCTCTCCCCCAGTTTCCCTCCTATCCTCCTGTTTCCCCCTCCATCTCCCCGCTGTTTCCCCTCCTCTCCGCCCGCTTTCCTCCCCTCCCTCCTCCTCCCCTCTCCCTCCCTCTCCCGTTTCCTCCTCATCCTCCTGTTTCCCTTCCCTCTCTCCCCGTTTTCCCTCCCCCTCTCATCCCTGTTTCCCTCCCTCCCTCCCCGTTCCTCCCTCTCTCCCAGTTTCCCCTCCCTCTCTCCAGTTTCCCTCCCCTCCCAGTTTCCCTCCCTCTCCCCCCGTTTCCCCCCCCTCCCTCTCTCCCAGTTTCCTCCCTCTCTCCCAGTTTCCCTCTCCCCCTGTTTCCCCTCCATCTCCCTGTTTCCCCTCCATCTCCCCCTGTTTCCCCTCCCTCCGCCCCGTTTCCCCCTCCCTCTCCGCCCCGTTTCCCCCTCCCTCTCCGCCCCATTTCCCCTCCCCCTCTCCGCCCCGTTTCCCCTCCCTCTCCCCGTTTCCCTCCCTCTCTCCCCGTGTCCCCCTCCCCTCTCTCCCCGTTTCCCCTCCCTCTCCCCTGTTTCCCCTCCTCTCCCCCTGTTTCCCCTCCCCTCTCCCCCGCTTCCCTTCCCCCTCTCCCACTGACCTGGCCACAGACTTCCCCATGCAAAATGAAAAGTCACTGCGCTCAAATCATTAAATGTACAGATTACTGATCCTGTCATATGAAGTTGGTTTCAAATGTTTAGCATCTTGTATATTATAGTACTTACAGTGTATGTGTTCTGAAATTAAATGGTCACATTTTCACTAATAGGTTGTTCTTATTAAGACGGTTAAAATGTGTACAGCTTCAACACAGTTTACAGTAAGTGTTGATCAGCTTGTTTGATGACAGACGCACTGAATTGTGAAATACTCTGATTCTTATTGTGCCCATTTTCCAGCTTTTAACACAGTTAACTCCAGTCATGGATCTAATGACGTTTGAAGCTCCTCTAGCCAATGACTAGTAACTAGCAACTTAACTAACCTACACCGGGACCGTCTGCAAGGTAACTAGCAACTTAACTCAAATCAAAATCAAATCAAATCAAATTTATTTATATATTCTTCGTATCAGTTGATATCTCAAAGTGCTGTACAGAAACCCAGCCTAAAACCCCAATCAGCAAGCAATGCAGGTGTAGAAGCACGGCTAGGAAAACTCCCTAGAAAGGCCAAAACCTTGAAGAAACCTAGAGAGGAACCAGGCTATGTGGGGGTGGCCAGTCCTCTTCTGGCTGTGCCGGGTGGAGATTATAACAGAACATGGACAAGATGTTCAAATGTTCATAAATGACCAGCATGGTCCAATAATAATAAGGCAGAACAGTTGAAACTGGAGCAGCAGCACGGCCAGGTGGACTGGGAACAGCAAGGAGTCTAGGGCTCAGGTCCTCCGAGAGAGAAAGAGAGAGAATTAGAGAACGCACACAGGACACCGAATAGGGACAGGTGAAGTACTCCAGATATAACAAACTGACCCTAGCCCCCAGACACAAACTACTGCAGCATAAATACTGGAGGCTGAGACAGGAGGGGGTCAGGAGACACTGTGGCCCCATCCGAGGACACACGCCGGACAGGGCCAAACAGGAAGGATATAACCCCACCCACTTTGCCAAAGCACAGCCCCCACACCACTAGAGGGATATCTTCAACCACCAACTTACCATCCTTAACTAACCTACACCTTCGGAGACCACCTGCAGCTTTCCAGAGTAGAGAACAATGATGTTATGCCTCATCACACCAAGTGGTCTGTCCATCTCTTCCTGTCCTGGACTCGTTTAGTGTTCTCGACAGTGTTGTTTAACACTTTCAGGTTCTTCTTTTAACCCCTTTCACACGTACCATCACAAGGGTTAAACTGGCCATTTTGATTTCACCAACAAACAAAAAAATGTAATCAAATCAAGTCGATTTTGTCGGTGAAAACGGATGGCAAACGGATAACAATGATCTAACACGTGAACTCTCTACGGAACATAACAGGGACTGATGTCAGTCCATGACTTCCCAGTTATTTCTCCTCAATCAAAGCCCCCACAGACGGGGAGGAGTGGACATACTCACAGGCATTATGGCTGCTACCTCACACGGCATTATGGCTGCTACCTCACACAGGCATTATGGCTGCTACCTCACACGGGCATTATGGCTGTTACCTCACACAGGCATTATGGTTGCTACCACACTTACACAGGCATTATGACTGCTACCTCACACAGGCATTATGGCTGGCACCACACACTCACACAGGCATTATGGCTGCTACCTCACACTCTACACAGGCATTATGGCTGCTACCTCACACTCACACAGGCATTATGGCTGCTACCTCACACAGGCATTATGGCTGCTACCTCACACAGGCATTATGGCTGCTACCTCACACAGGCATTATGGCTGCTACCTCACACAGGCATTATGGCTGCTACCACACAGGCATTATGGTTGCCACCTCACGCAGGCATTATGGCTGCTATTTCACACTCACAGGCATTGTGGCTTCTACCTCACACGGGCATAATGGCTGCTACCTCACACTCACACAGGCATTGTGGGTTCTACCTCACACTCACACAGGCATTATGGCTGCCACTCTCACACGGGCATTGTGGCTTCTACCTCACACGGGTATTGTGGCTGCTACCTCGGGCCACAGGTATTATGGCTGCTACCTCACACAGGCATTATGGCTATACCTCACACAGGCATTGTGGCTTCTACCTCACACTCACACAGGCATTATGGCTGCTACCTCACACTCACACAGGCATTATGGGTTCTACCTCACACAGGCATTATGGTTGCCACCTCACACAGGCATTATGGCTGCTACCTCACACAGGCATTATGACTGCTACCTCACACAGGCATTATGACTGCTACCTCACACAGGCATTATGGCTGCTACCTCACACAGGCATTATTGTTGCTGCCTCACACAGGCATTATGTCTGCTACCTCTCCCCCTTTTTCCCTCCCTCTCCCGTTTCCTCCCTCTCCCCCCGTTTCCCCTCCTATCCTCCCGTTTCCATTCCCTCTCCCCCTGTTTCCCTCTCTCTCCCCCCTTTTCCCCTCCTATCCCCCTGTTTCCCCTCCCTCCCTCCCCTGTTTCCCCTCCCTCTCTACCCTGTTCCCCCTCTCCCCCGCTGTTTCCTTTCTTTTCCCCCTCCCTCTCCCCCGCTTCCCTCCCCTCCCCCCCCGCTCTCCCCCCCCTCTCCCCCGCTTTCCCCCTCCTTTTCCCCTCCCTCTCCCCCGTTTCCCCTCCCTCTCCCCCCATTTCCCCTCCCTCTCCCCCTCTGTTTCCCCCTCCATCTCCCTGTTTCCTCCTCTCCGCCCCGTTTCCTCCTGTTTCCCCCCTCCCTCTCTCCCAGTTTCCCCTCCTATCCTCCTGTTTCCCCCTCCATCTCCCGCTGTTTCCCCTCCCTCCCCCTCCTCCCTCTCCCTCTCCCTCTCCCCGCTTTCCCCCTCCTATCCTCCTGTTTCCTTCCCTCTCCCCCCCCGCTTTCCCTCCCTCTCCCCCCTTTTTTCCCCCTCCCTCTCCCTGTTTCCCTTCCTCTCTCCCCTGCTTTCCCTCCCTCTCATCCCTGTTTCCCCTCCCCTCTCCGCCCCATTTCCCCTCCCTCTCCGCCCCGTTTCCCTCCCCCCCCCCGTTTCCCCCTCCCCCTCTCCCCCGTCCCCTCCCCCTCTCTCCCCGTTTCCCCTCCTCCCTCTCCCCCTGTTTCCCCTCCTCTCCCCCCTGTTTCCCCTCCCCCTCTCCCCCGTTTCCCTTCCCTCTCCCACTGGCTCACACAGACTTCCTCATGCAAAAATGAAAAGTCACTCGCGTTCAAATCATTAAATGTACCGAGATTACGTCCGTCATATGAAGTTGGTTTCAAATGTTTAGCATCTTGGTATATTATAGTACTTACAGTGTATGTGTTCTGAAATTAAATGGTCACATTTTCACTAATAGTTGTTCTTATTAAGACGGTTTAAAATGTGTACAGCTTCAACACAGTTTACAGTAAGTGTTGATCAGCTTGTTTGATGACAGACGCACTGAATTGTGAAATACTCTGATTCTTATTGCAGCCATTTTCCAGCTTTTAACACAGTTAACTTCCAGTCATGGATCTAATGACGTTTGAAGCCCAGCCAATGATTACACCAATCCATGAAGTATACAAGTGCACACCTTGGGATAAGGGTGGAGAATTGAGATGCAGCCCTACCTCTGTACCGATCCTCTTTCTCACTTCTAAACTCCACTCTGAATCTTTACTAAACTGTGTGTGTGTGTGTGTGTGTGTGTGTGTGTGTGTGTGTGTGTGTGTGTGTGTGTGTGTGTGTGTGTGTTCTCTACTTAAACTCCACAGGCCCACCAGCTGGATTCCACCAAACATTATCTGCGTCTCAAGTTCCTCATGGATAACCAAGTCCAATTCTACATCCCTAAACCTGACGAGCAGTTGTGTGACTTGGTACGTTTCTCATTTCCTCATCACAGATGATCTCCTGTCACAGTCTTAGCATCCCACTGAGATGACACACACCAGCTGCAATAAATAAATTAGACTCCTCCTCGTCGTATTCCGTTCGTGCTTCTTTTTGTAACAAGACATTCCTGTTCCTTCTCTCTTTTCATCTCTCCTTCTCTGCCTGTCCTTCTCTCTCTCTTCTCTCGTTCTCTTCTTCTCCCATCTCTTTCATCTCTGCCTGTCCTTCTCTCTTCTCTCTCTCTCGTTCTCTCCATCCATCTCTCTCTCTTCATCTCTCCCTGTCCTTCTCTCTCTCTCCTTCTCTCCATCTATCTCCTTCTCCATCTATCTCCTTCTCTTCTTCTCTTCTCCATCTCTCTTCATCTCTCCTGTCCTTCTCTCTCTCTCTCTCTCTCTCGCTCTCTCGCTCTCTCTCTCTCTCTCTCTCTCTCTCTCTCTTTCTCCATCTATCTCATTCTCTCTCTCTCATCTTCTCTCCATCTATCTCCATCTCTCTCTCTCTCCTTCTCTCCATCTTCCTTCTCTCCATCTATCTCCTTCTCCCACTTCTTCTTCTCTCCATCTATCTCCATCTCCCTCTCTCTCTCCTTCTCTCCATCTCTCCTTTCTCACTCTTCTTCTCTCCACAGCTTTATAAAGAGATAGAGCTGGGCTCAAAAATAACCAAAAGTCATCCAGTTCGGACAGGGATGAGTCCTGTATGATTGGCTACGGTAAGGATGAGTCCTGTATGATTGGCTATGGTAAGGATAAGTCCTGGTATGATTGGCTACGGTAAGAATGATTGGTTACGGTAAGGATGATTGGTTATGGTAAGGGTAAGTCCTGTATGATTGGCTACGGTAAGGATAAGTCCTGTATGATTGGCTACGGTAAGGATGATTGGTTACGGTAAGGATAATTCCTGTATGATTGGCTATGGTAAGGATAAGTCCTGTATGATTGGCTACGGTAAGGATGATTGGCTACGGTAAGGATGAGTCCTGTATGATTGGCTACGGTAAGAATGATTTGTTATGGTGAGGATAAGTCCTGTATGATTTGCTATGGTAAGAATGATTGGTTACGGTAAGGATGAGTCCTGTATGATTGGCTACGGTAAGGATGAGTCCTGTATGATTGGTTAGGCACTCTATTCCCTATATAGTCCACTACTTCAGACTGAGGAGCCCTATAGAACCCTATTCCCTATATATAGTGCACTACTTTAGACCAGGGCCCTATAGAACCCTATTCCCTATATAGTGCACTACTTCAGACCAGAGCCCTATAGAACCCTATTCTCTATATAGTGCACTACTTTAGACCAGAGACCTTTGGCACCTGGCTAAAAGGAGGCACACTTCACTATAATGACAATGGGGTGGCATTTGGGATGCAGACAATGTCATTTATGTCCACATTCACAGATCATTTGACATGCTTAGAATGCAATTTTAAGCACCCTATTCTCTATATAGTACACTACTATGGCACCCTGTTCCCTATATAGTGTACCACTATGGCACCCTATTCTCTATATAGTGCATTACTATGGGCCCTGGTCTAAAGTGGTGCACTACAATTCTCCCTCCTTTAATTCGATCATGTTGTAGTATACAGAGTGAATATTTCCACCTGCGAAGTCAGTGATGTATCCTGTTATTGACTTCCAGTCATATCTCAGATTTCCTGTCTTTCTTCGACCAATCCCTGTCAGGGCAGAGAAAATAAAACCCAGGTGATTTTGTGATGTGCTTTCAATTAATGAAGTGTTTCTCCACCACTTCACTCTCTCTCTCCTTCTCTCTCACTCTCTCTCTTTCTCTCTGTCTCTCTCTGTCTCTGTCTCTTTCTCTGTCTCTTCTCTCTCTCTCTCTCTCTCTCTCTCTCTCTCTCTCTCTCTCTGTCTCATTCTCTCTCTCTCTCTCTTCTCTCTCTCTCTCTTCTCCTCTCTCTCTCTCTCTCTGTCTCATTTTCTCTCTCTGTCTCTCTCTCTCTCTCTTCTCTCTCTCTGTCTCTCTCTGTCTCTTTCTCATTCTTCCTTCTCTTCTCTCTCCTCTCTCTTCTCTCTCTCCTCTCCTCCAGGGTTTTCCATCTCAGTGGTAGAGGAGGATTTTTCAGCAGCAGCTCTACATAACCGATGTAAAGGCGGGAGGATTGGCCTTCGCAGAGGTTCATTACAACTCAAATGAGTTTCCATCTCCATTTATCTGTATCTGAGTATATAACAGAATAGACAGGGCAGGGAGAGTGAAGATATGATTAGTTTCATGCCAGACAGAGAGGAGAGAGAGGGACGATATGATTAGTTTCATGCCAGACAGAGAGGAGAGGGACGATATGGATTAGTTTCATGCCAGACAGAGAGGAGAGGGACGCATATGATTAGTTTCATGCAGACAGAGAGGAGAGGGACGATATGATTAGTTTCATGTGCCAGACAGAGAGGAGAGGGACGATATGATTAGTTTCCATGCCAGACAGAGAGGAGAGGGACGAGCAGATTAGTTTCATGCCAGACAGAGAGGAGAGGGACGAGCAGATTAGTTTCATGCTGTGACAGAGAGGAGAGGGACGATATGATTAGTTTCATGCCAGACAGAGAGGAGGGACGATATGATTAGTTTCATGCCAGACAGAGAGGAGAGGGACGATATGATTAGTTTCATGCCAGACAGAGGAGGGACGATATGATTAGTTTCATGCCAGACAGAGAGGAGAGGGACGATATGATTAGTTTCATAAAGCCAGACAGAGAGGAGAGGGACGATATGATTAGTTTCATGCCAGACAGAGAGGAGAGGGACGATATGATTAGTTTCATGCCAGACAGAGAGGAGAGGACGATATGATTAGTTTCATGCCAGACAGAGAGGAGAGGGACGATATGATTAGTTTCATGCCAGACAGAGAGGAGAGGGACGATATGATTAGTTTCATGCCAGACAGAGAGGAGAGGGACGATATGATTAGTTTCATGCCAGACAGAGAGGAGAGGGACGATATGATTAGTTTCATGCCAGACAGAGAGGAGAGGGACGATATGATTAGTTTCATGCCAGACAGAGAGGAGAGGGACGATATGATTAGTTTCATGCCAGACAGAGAGAGAGAGGGACGATATGATTAGTTTCATGCCAGACAGAGGAGAGGGACGATATGATTAGTTTCATGCCAGACAGAGAGGGAGAGGGACGATATGATTAGTTTCATGCCAGACAGAGAGGAGAGGGACGATATGATTAGTTTCATGGCAGACAGGGAGGAGAGGGACGATATGATTAGTTTCATGCCAGACAGGGAGGAGAGGGACGATATGATTAGTTTCATGCCAGACAGGGAGGAGAGGGACGATATGATTAGTTTCATGCCAGACAGAGAGGAGAGGACGATATGATTAGTTTTATGCCAGACAGAGAGGAGAGGGACGATATGATTAGTTTCATGCCAGACAGAGAGGAGGGACGATATGGTTAGTTTCATGCCAGACAGAGAGGAGGAGGGAGGATACATGATTATATTCATCAGCCATCTCTATGCAATCTCCACTGAAAAGTTGGTGGTGGCTGTACAATCGTATAGTTACTGCAGTTGATGAGACATTCCAAACTGTCTGTGTGTGGGGGGAATGCTCTCTCCAGTGATAATGTTGAGGTCAATATGGGGGCGGTGAAGGATTTTTTTCTTTTTTAGCAATGAATGGATATTATGGCTCATTTGATAATTGTGCAACAATGGACATCAAAGAAAACCGTTATCCAACAGCCTCAAGTCTTCTGATTAGCATAACGATCCTCACGACTGGCATGGCTGAATATGACAACGCGCTGAGCAGTGTTGGATGGACATAAAAAAAAAAAAAAAAAAATTATCATGTGAAGAAAACAGCCTTGAAAATGTTCATCTTGCCTTGTGTGGTAAAATAGTCATCGGTTCATCAAATCAAATCTGCCCGCTTGGTAAAGATATGAGAGTGCGGGGGGTGGAAGTGGGACGACATAACGACCTCCTTAGAACTATTTGGCAGAACGCAAATATGTAATAATAAAGAATGAATCAATTTAATATTGACTTCGAGTGTCCCTGTGTAGAATTTCCATAAGTGTCTTTTCTATTTTATATTTGAGACTCTTCAAAGTAGCCACCTCTGCCTTGATGACAGCTTGCACATTCTGGCATTCTCTCAACCAGCTTCACCTGGAATGCTTTTCCAAAGTCTTTAAGGGGTTCCCACATATGCTGAGCACTTTTGGCTGCTTTTCCTTCATCCTGTGGTCTAACTCTATTCCAAAACCATCTCACTGGGTTGAGGTCGGGTGATTGTGGATGCCAGGTCATCTGATGCAGCACTCCATCACTTCCTTCTTGGTCAAATACACCTTACACAGCCTGGAGGTGTGTGGGTCATTGTCCTGTTGAAAAACAAATGATAATCCCAATAAGAGCAAACTAAAGGAGATGGCGTATTGCTGCAGAATGCTGTGGTAGCCATACTGGTTAAGTGTGCCTTGAATTCTAAATAAATCACTGACAGTATCATCAGCAAAGCACCCCTACACCATCACACCTCCTCCTCCATGCTTCACGGTGGGAACCACACATTCGGTGATTATCCAATGACCGACTCTGCATCTCACAAAGCCACAGTGGTTGGAACCAAAAATCTCAAATTTGGACTCATCAGACCAAAGGACAGATTTCCACCAGTCTAATGTCCATTGCTCGTGTTTCTTGGCCCAAGCAAGTCTCATCTTCTTATTGGTGTCCTTTAGCAGTGGTTTCATTGCAGCAATTTGACCATGAAGGCCTGATTCACACAGTCTCCTCTGAACAGTTGATGTTGAGGTGTGTCTGTAACTTGAACTCTGTGAAGCATTTATTTATGCTGCGATTTCTGAGGCTCTAATGAACTTATCCTCTGCAGCAGAGGTACCTCTGGGTCTTCCTTTCCTGTGACGGTCCTCTTGAAGAAACGTAATTCTGAAAAGAGAGAGATGATTTAGTCTGGGTTTCTGTATAGCACTTTGTGAAAAATGCTGATGTAAAAAAATGCCTTCATAAATACATTTTATTGATTCAGAAAAAATAGTCCAACATCCAGCCATTATCCTGTTTTCATTGTGCTGTGATTATTATATTTATATTTGTTCAGCCAGCCAATACTTCTCAGGATGAGCACGCGTGAGCACACACACACTAATATACTGTCTTTTGGCTCTTCAGGTCTGAATGCGGGCGATGAGATCTTGCAGCTGAATGGGAAAGACTCGTGCAGATTTCGGAAGTTCGGGGACATGAAGGATGCGCTTTCCAGGCCTCTCTGTCCCTGACCGTCAACACTCTGCCCTCCACGGACCGACGACAGCTCTGCTACCTGCCCCGACGCTCTGACGCACAGGAAGTCCTCCACACAGACATCTTCTCTGTGAACCAGGGTGAGTTACAGTAGTCCTCCACAGACATATTCTCTGTGAACCAGGGTGAGTTACAGTTGTCCTCTATACTGACGTGTTCTCTGTGGAGTTACAGTAGTCCTCTATACCGGACGTGTTCTCTGTGAACCAGGGTGAGTTACAGTTGTCCTCTATACTGACGTGTTCTCTGTGAGTTACAGTAGTCCTCTATACTGACGTGTTCTCTGTGAACCAGGGTGAGTTACAGTTGTCCTCTATACTGACGTGTTCTCTGCATATGCAGTAGCCCTCTATACTGACGTGCTCTCTGTGAACCAGGGTGAGTTACAGTAGTCCTCCACATGACATCTTCTCTGTGAACCAGGGTGAGTTACAGTAGTCCTCCACACAGACATCTTCTCTGTGAACCAGGGTGAGTTACAGTAGTCCTCTATACTGACGTGTTCTCTGTGAGTTACAGTAGTCCTCTATACTGACATGTTCTCTGTGAGTTACAGTAGTCCTCTATACTGACATGTTCTCTGTGAGTTACAGTAGACCTCTATACTGACCTGTTCTCTGTGAGTTACAGTAGTCCTCTATACTGACATGTTCTCTGTGAGTTACAGTAGTCCTCTATACTGACGTGTTCTCTGTGAGTTACAGTAGTCCTCTATACTGACATGTTCTCTGTGAGTTACAGTAGTCCTCTATACTGACATGTTCTCTGTGAGTTACAGTAGTCCTCTATACTGACCTGTTCTCTGTGAGTTACAGTAGTCCTCTATACTGACATGTTCTCTGTGAGTTACAGTAGACCTCTATACTGACATGTTCTCTGTGAGTTACAGTAGACCTCTATACTGACATGTTCTCTGTGAGTTACAGTAGTCCTCTATACTGACGTGTTCTCTTTGAGTTACAGTAGTCCTCTATACTGATGTGTTCTCTGTGAGTTACAGTAGTCCTCTATACTGACGTGTTCTCTGTGAGTTACAGTAGTCCTCTATACTGACATGTTAGTGAACATTTGGGAACCTGGTAATATTGATATGCTAGCAGGACCGCTGCTCACCATGGTCTGTCTATGTTGTTGATGTTTGTATCTGTTTGTTTTGTTTGTATTGGTGTTGATGTTTGCATTGTTGATGTTTGTATTGTTGATGTTTGTATTGTTGATGTTTGTATTGTTGATGTTTGTATTGTTGTTGATGTTTGTATTGTTGTTGAAGTTTGTATTGTTTGTTTGTATTGTTGTTGATGTGGTGTTCATGTTTGTATTGTTTGTTTGTTTGTATTGTTTGTTTGTATTGTTGTTGTGGTGTTCATGTTTGTATTGTTTGTTTGTATTGTTTGTTTGTATTGTTGATGTTTGTTTGTATTGTTGATGTTTGTTTGTATTGTTGATGTTTGTTTGTATTGTTGATGTTTGTATTGTTTGTTTATATTGCTGATGTTTGTATTGTTTGTTTGTAATTGTTGATGTTTGTATTGTTTGTTTATATTCTTCATGTTCCAGAGGAGATTCTGGATGACAGGGTTGGTCTGATGCTGGATAGTTCTGGAGCCAGCCTGGACGACGACTCTGAGATCTTCAGCGGTTCTGGAGCCAGCCTGGACGACGACTCTGAGATCTTCAGCGAAGCAGACCAATGCAAAAAGGTAATGGTTCTCTTCTCCTTCCTATTTCACCTCTATTCAAGCAGGGACGTCCCATTGAGACCCAACGTCTCTTTCCCGAAGGAGCCCTGCGTCACCAAAATGCAGCAAATACAACGTGCATAATAATGATACAAATGACAACAAACATTGATGTGATTATGTTGACAGTGTGGATCACCAGTGGTTCGTCTCTGTGCTTCACTGAACATTGTGCTGCACCGTCTGTAATCTAGAGACGTCTCCTCTCTGCACCGTCTGTAATCTAGAGACGTCCCCTCTCTGCACCGTCTGTAATCTAGAGACGTCCCCTCTCTGCACCCTCTGTAATCTAGAGACGTCCCCTCTGCACCGTCTGTAATCTAGAGACGTCCCCTCTCTGCACCGTCTGTAATCTAGAGACGTCCCCTCTCTGCACCGTCTGTAATCTAGAGACGTCCCCTCTCTGCACCCTCTGTAATCTAGAGACGTCCCTCTCTGCACCGTCTGTAATCTAGAGACGTCCCCTCTCTGCACCGTCTGTAATCTAGAGACGTCCCTCTCTGCACCCTCTGTAATCTAGAGCCGTCCTCTCTGCACCCTCTGTAATCTAGAGACGTCCCCTCTCTGCACCGTCTGTAATCTAGAGACGTCCCCTCTCTGCACCCTCTGTAATCTAGAGACGTCCCTCTCTGCACCCTCTGTAATCTAGAGACGTCCCCTCTCTGCACCGTCTGTAATCTAGAGACGTCCCCCCTCTGCACCGTCTGTAATCTAGAGACGTCCCCCTCTGCACCGTCTGTAATCTAGAGACGTCCCTCTCTGCACCGTCTGTAATCTAGAGACGTCCCCCTCTGCACCGTCTGTAATCTAGAGACGTCCCTCTCTGCACCGTCTGTAATCTAGAGACGTCCCCCTCTGCACCGTCTGTAATCTAGAGACGTCCCCTCTCTGCACCGTCTGTAATCTAGAGACGTCCCCTCTCTGCACCGTCTGTAATCTAGAGACGTCTCCTCTCTGCACCCTCTGTAATCTAGAGACGTCCCCTCTCTGCACCGTCTGTAATCTAGAGATCTAGAGACGTCCCCTCTCTGCACCGTCTGTAATCTAGAGATGTCCCCTCTCTGCACCGTCTGTAATCTAGAGACGTCGCCTCTCTGCACCCTCTGTAATCTAGAGACGTCTCCTCTCTGCACCCTCTGTAATCTAGAGACGTCTCCTCTCTGCACCCTCTGTAATCTAGAGACGTCCCCTCTCTGCACCGTCTGTAATCTAGAGACGTCCCCCTCTGCACCGTCTGTAATCTAGAGACGTCCCCTCTCTGCACCGTCTGTAATCTAGAGACGTCCCCTCTCTGCACCGTCTGTAATCTAGAGACGTCCCTCTCTGCACCCTCTGTAATCTAGAGACGTCCCCCCTGCACCGTCTGTAATCTAGAGACGTCCCCTCTCTGCACCGTCTGTAATCTAGAGACGTCCCCTCTCTGCACCGTCTGTAATCTAGAGACGTCCCCTCTCTGCACCGTCTGTAATCTAGAGACGTCCCCTCTCTGCACCGTCTGTAATCTGGAGACGTCCCCTCTCTGCACCGTCTGTAATCTGGAGACGTCCCCTCTCTGCACCGTCTGTAATCTGGAGACGTCCCTCTCTGCACCGTCTGTAATCTGGAGACGTCCCCTCTCTGCACCGTCTGTAATCTGGAGACGTCCCTCTCTGCACCGTCTGTAATCTGGAGACGTCCCTCTCTGCACCGTCTGTAATCTAGAGACGTCCCCTCTCTGCACCGTCTGTAATCTAGAGACGTCCCCTCTCTGCACCGTCTGTAATCTAGAGACGTCCCCTCTCTGCACCGTCTGTAATCTAGAGACGTCCCCTCTCTGCACCGCTCTGCCAATCTAGAGACGTCCCTCTCTGCACCGCCTGTAATCTAGAGACGCCCCTCTCTGCACCGTCTGTAATCTAGAGACGTCCTCTCTGCACCGTCTGTAATCTAGAGACGTCCCCTCTCTGCACCGTCTGTAATCTAGAGACGTCCCCTCTCTGCACCGTCTGTAATCTAGAGACGTCCCCTCTCTGCACCGTCTGTAATCTAGAGACGTCCTCTCTGCACCGTCTGTAATCTAGAGACGTCCCTCTCTGCACCGTCTGTAATCTAGAGACGTCCCTCTCTGCACCGTCTGTAATCTAGAGACGTCCCTTCTGCACCTCTCTGTAATCTAGAGATCGTCCCTCTCTGCACCCGTCTGTAATCTAGAGACGTCCCTCTCTGCACCCTCTGTAATCTAGAGACGTCCCTCTCTGCACCCTCTGTAATCTAGAGACGTCCCCTCTCTGCACCGTCTGTAATCTAGAGACGTCCCTCTCTGCACCCTCTGTAATCTAGAGACGTCCCTCTCTGCACCTCTGTAATCTAGAGACGTCCCCTCTCTGCACCGTCTGTAATCTAGAGACGTCCCCTCTCTGCACCCTCTGTAATCTAGAGACGCCCCTCTCTGCACCTCTCTGTAATCTAGAGACGTCCCCTCTCTGCACCGTCTGTAATCTAGAGACGTCCCTCTCTGCACCCTCTGTAATCTAGAGACGTCCCTCTCTGCACCGTCTGTAATCTAGACACGTCCCCTCTCTGCACCGTCTGTAATCTAGAGACGTCCCTCTCTGCACCGTCTGTAATCTAGAGACGTCCCTCTCTGCACCATATTCTGCACCGTCTGCCACTCATTGACTCTTGGCTGGAGAAT
>NW_027009587.1:0-43075 GCF_036934945.1 Oncorhynchus masou masou | reverse complement strand
CGGGCTTCCTTACGGGAGGTTGGAGTGTCGTAGAAAACGAATGAGTCCAGCTTCCTCTGCTAGTTTTTTCCTTGATTTATGGTTCCTGAATACTGCTGTCATTATACTGATGTGTTTTGTCCCCTCACCCTTCTCAGCCCTCCCCCCTTTTCCTCCCCCCCCTTCTCTCCCTCCCCCTCTCTACCTCTCTCGCCCCCTCCCCCTTCTCTACCTCTCTCTCCCCTCCCCCCCCTTCTCTACCTCTCTCTCCCCCTCCCCCTCTACCTCTCTCCCTCCCCCTTCTCTACCTCTCCCACCCTCCCCCAACTCTACCTCCCCCCCCTTCTCTACTCTCTACCTCTCCTCCCTCTACCTCTCTCCCCCTCCCCCTCTCTACCCCCCCCCTCTCTACCTCTCTCTCCCTCTCCCTTTTCTCTACCTCTCTCTCCCCTCCCCCTTCTCTACCTCTCTCTCTCCTCTCCCAACTCTACCTCTCCCCCTTCTCTACCTCTCTCCCCCCCTCCCCCCCTCTCTACCTCCCTCCCCCTCCCCCCCTCTACCCCCTCTACCTCTCTCCCTCTCCCTTCTCTACCTCTCTCTCGCCTCCTCCCCTTCTACTCCCCCTCTCTACCTCTCTTCCCCTCTCCCCTTCTCTACCTTTCCACCCCCTCTCTACCTCTCTCTCCCCCTCTCCCTTCTACCTCTCTCTCCCCTCCCCACCTCTACCCCCCTCTCTCCCCCTCCCCCTTCTACCTCTCTCTCCCTCCCCCCTTCTCTACCTCTCTCCCACCCTCCCCCCAACTCTACCTCTCCCCCTTCTCTACCTCTCTCTACCTCTCCCTCCCCCCTCTACCTCTCTCCCCCCCCCCTCTCTACCCACCCTTTCTACCTCTCTCCCCTCTCCCTTTCTCTACCTCTCTCTCCCCCTCCCCCTTCTCTACCTCTCTCTCCCACATCCCCCTTCTCTACCTCTCTCCCACCCTCCCCCAACTCTACCTCTCCCCCCTTCTCTACCTCTCTCTCCCCCTCCCCCCTCTCTACCTCTCCCTCCCCCCTCCCCCCTCTACCCCCCTCTCTACCTCTCTCCCCCTCTCCCTTTCTACCTCTCTCTCCCCCCCTCTCTACCTCTTCCCCTCCCTTCTCTACCTTTCACCCCTCTCCCTTCTCTCTACCTCTCTCTCCCCTCCCACCTCTCTACCCCCCCTCTCTACCTCTCTCCCTCTCCCTTCTCTACCTCCTCTCCCCCCTTCTCTCTCTCTGTCTCTCCACCGCAGACTTAATAGTTGGTGTATTTGCAGACAAAGCCATTCTATACAGGTACAGTGGTGCTGTGGTTTCCTTTGATGTTCCACATGCCTTCAATGTACTGTTTTTCATGATCCGTCCCACCTAAACCATGTTTCTGTTTAATTTAAAGAATCCCACATGATTTGTATGCAATTAGTGGCACATTTAAGCCTTTAATAGCTGTTTCTCATTTAAAAGGGTATGTGTTTGGTGAACAAAGTCCACATTAAGTCTAAATAATGTACATATTATACAGGCGTTCCACAACACAGACATATACGGTATTGATTCGACATGCAATACTGTGCAACTCCTAAAGGATCAACTGGTGAATTGATCCGATAGCTAAGCTCTGTTGTTGTGGTCGTGACCGATGGCCTCTGGATAGCAACGCTAACCCACGTATAGATGAGTGAGTTTCCTCCCGCTGGCTGACTGGCTGTGAGAGCAGAGACCTGTGCTGCTAGAGGACTTCCAACAAACACCAGATTGCTCTTCTATTGGAAAGGCTCCCTGTACGGGGTTCAGAGTGTTGACCGGTCGCCGGTGAGGTCTGACCTAACACGATGAGATCTTAGTCTCTATTGAAGCTCTCTGATGTGGACTTGAGGTACCCCCTCCGTGCTCACTGTTCTGTACATGGCATGTAAGCTTGACTTCTGACCCCCCCCCCCCCCGTGCCCACTGTTCTGTACATGGCATGTAAGCTGACTTCTGACCCCCACCCCCTCCGTGCTCACTGTTCTGTACATGGCATGTAAGCTTGACTTCTGACCCCCACCTCCCAGGGCCCGGCCCGTCATCAGTGTTAACACCACCCTGGACATCAGCCCTCAGATCCTCAACCCGAGGAAAGGAGCTGCAAGTTGCCTGACAGTGACACTAAAGTTTCTGGTGAGTAAATATAATTATATAATATAATTATATTTTCACTTTTTAAATAGATATTTATGTCTGTATGTGATGATATGGTCCATATCAGGGGCTCTATTGAGGAGCCAAAATGTTATGAACAGTGTTTGGGGTGTGTCTTCTTGAAGACAGCTTTTTGGACTGTCAGACAGACTTCCTCTCTGGTAACATCCTGTCTAACTGTCAGACAGATCTCTCGTAAACATCCTGTCTAACTGTCAGACAGACTTCCTCTGGTAACATCCTGTCTAACTGTCAGACAGACTTCCCTTCTGTAACATCCTGTGTCTAACTGTCAGACAGACTTCCTCTCTGGTAACATCCTGTCTAACTGTCAGCGTACTTCCTCTGGTAACATCCTGTCTAACTGCTTTATAGACTTCCTCTCTGGTAACGTCCTGTCTAACTGTCAGACAGACTTCCTCTCTGGTAACATCCTATCTAACTGTCAGACAGACTTCCTCTCTGGTAACATCCTGTCTAACTGTCAGACAGACTTCCTCTGGTAACGTCCTGTCTAACTGTCAGACAGACTTCCTCTCTGCAACGCCCTGTCTAACTGTCAGACAGACTTCCTCTCTGGTAACATCCTGTCTAACTGTCAGACAGACTTCCTCTCTGGTAACATCCTGTCTAACTGTCAGACAGACTTCCTCTGGTAACATCCTGTTCAACTGTCAGACAGACTTCCTCTCTGGTAACATCCTGTCTAACTGTCAGACAGACTTCCTCTCTGGTAACGCTCCTGTCTAACTGTCAGACAGACTTCCTCTCTGGTAACATCCTGTCTAACTGTCAGACAGACTTCCTCTCTGGTAACATCCTGTCTAACTGTCAGACAGACTTCCTCTCTGGTAACGTCCTGTCTAACTGTCAGACAGACAGAGCTGATGTCGGAAACATGCAACATGTTTATCTAGCTACCGTTCGGTGTTAGAGAACACTATGGCCTTTGCTTTAAAGTTCAATCTGATTCGTTTCTGGTCATATCTTGTTCTCCCCTCAGTTTCAAAGTGAAGTACTGTCTTAAAGCGAGTGGAAGAGGTGCACCAGATTCACTGAGTAAGT
This sequence comes from Oncorhynchus masou masou, assembly GCF_036934945.1. Taxonomy (NCBI): domain Eukaryota; kingdom Metazoa; phylum Chordata; class Actinopteri; order Salmoniformes; family Salmonidae; genus Oncorhynchus; species Oncorhynchus masou. Next base: position 39,829 of record NW_027009587.1, on the reverse strand, counting down.
ATCTGAAGGACATCTCCTACTACTAGTAGTACTCTACGCTACGTTGGAGCCCTACGGGGCTCTGCTACTCAACAAATGCTACTCGGAGATATAGTGTTCTTCTCCCCTGTCGACGAGCTGTTCTCTCAGAGAAACTCCTGTTAGATCACAAAATACAGCTGTCTGTCCCTCTACTCCTCTGAAATAGTACCTATGTCCCCAAAAGACGCCCTTATTCCTACATTGTGCACTACTTTGGACCAGAGCCCCGTGGAACCTGGTCAAAGTAGTGCACTGTAAGGGGATTAGACAGGTATGTAGGATGCATGGAGTAGCTATAGCACCACATCTCTCCTCCTGAGTCATATCTGGCTGTTACCCAGCCTGTTATATCATAGCTTCAGGCTAGCAGTAGCTATAGCACCACATCTCTCCTCCTGAGTCATATCTGGCTGTTACCCAGCCTGTTATATCATAGCTCAGGCTAGCAGCAGCTATAGCACCACATCTCTCCTCCTGAGTCATATCTGGCTGTTACCCAGCCTGTTGCATCATAGCTTCAGGCTAGCAGTAGCTATAGCACCACATCTCTCCTCCCGAATCATATCTGGCTGTTACCCAGCCTGTTATATCATAGCTTCAGGCTAGCAGTAGCTATAGCACCACATCTCTCCTCCCGAGTCTCTGTAGAGACATCATATCTGGCTGTTACCCAGCCCGTTACCCAGTCTGTTACCCAGCCTGTTAGATCATAGCTTCAGGCTAGCAGTAAAGCCTGTTAGATCATAGCTTCAGGCTAGCAGTGCCTGTTAGATCATATTAGGCCAAATCCTGCAGCCTGTTAGATCATAGCTTCAGGCTAGCAGTAAAGCCTGTTAGATCATAGCTTCCAGCTAGCAGTGCAGCCTGTTAGATCATAGCTTCAGGGCCAGCAGTACAGCCTGTTGGTGGATCATAGCTTCAGGCTGGCAGTGCTTCCTGTTAGATCATAGCTTCAGGCTGGCAGTGCTTCCTGTTAGATCATAGCTTCAGGCTAGCAGTGCGGCCTGTTAGATCATAGCTTCAGGCTAGCAGTGCTTCCTGTTGGATCATAGCTTCAGGCTAGCCCCAAGGCCTGTTGGATCATAGCTTCAGGCTAACAGTGCTTCCTGTTAGATCATAGCTTCAGGCTAGCTCTGAGGCCTGTTGGATCATAGCTTCAGGCTAGCAGTGCTTCCTGTTGGATCATAGCTTCAGGCTAGCCCTGAGGCCTGTTGGATCATAGCTTCAGGCTAGCAGTGCTTCCTGTTAGATCATAGCTTCAGGCTAGCCCTGAGGCCTGTTGGATCATAGCTTCAGGCTAGCAGTGCTTCCTGTTAGATCATAGCCTCCAGGCTAGCAGTGCTTCCTGTTAGATCATAGCAGGCAGCCCCAAGGCCTGTTGGATCATAGCTTCAGGCTAGCCCCAAGGCCTGTTGGATCATAGCTTCAGGCTAACAGTGCTTCCTGTTAGATCATAGCTTCCAGGCTAGCTCTGAGGCCTGTTGGATCATAGCTTCAGGCTAGCAGTGCTTCCTGTTGGATCATAGCTTCAGGCTAGCAGTAAAGCCTGTTAGGATCATAGCTTCAGGCTAGCAGTACAGCCTGTTAGATCATAGTCAGGCTAGCAGTAAAGCCTGTTAGATCATAGCTTCAGGCTAGCAGTGCAGCCTGTTAGATCATAGCTTCAGGCTAACCCTGCAGCCTGTTAGATCATAGCTTCAGGCTAGCAGTAAAGCCTGTTAGATCATAGCTTCAGGCTAGCAGTGCAGCCTGTTAGATCATAGCTTCAGGCTAGCAGTAAAGCCTGTTAGATCATAGCTTCAGGCTAGCAGTGCAGCCTGTTAGATCATAGCTTCAGGCTAGCAGTACAGCCTGTTAGATCATAGCTTCAGGCTGGCAGTGCTTCCTGTTAGATCATAGCTTCAGGCTGGCAGTGCTTCCTGTTAGATCATAGCTTCAGGCTAGCAGTGCGGCCTGTTAGATCATAGCTTCAGGCTAGCAGTGCTTCCTGTTGGATCATAGCTTCAGGCTAGCCCTGAGGCCTGTTGGATCATAGCTTCAGGCTAGCAGTGCTTCCTGTTAGATCATAGCTTCAGGCTAGCAGTGCTTCCTGTTAGATCATAGCTTCAGGCTAGCCCCAAGGCCTGTTGGATCATAGCTTCAGGCTAGCCCCAAGGCCTGTTGGATCATAGCTTCAGGCTAACAGTGCTTCCTGTTAGATCATAGCTTCAGGCTAGCTCTGAGGCCTGTTGGATCATAGCTTCAGGCTAGCAGTGCTTCCTGTTGGATCATAGCTTCAGGCTAGCAGTAAAGCCTGTTAGATCATAGCTTCAGGCTAGCAGTACAGCCTGTTAGATCATAGCTTCAGGCTAGCAGTACAGCCTGTTAGATCATAGCTTCAGGCTGGCAGTGCTTCCTGTTAGATCATAGCTTCAGGCTAGCAGTGCTTCCTGTTAGATCATAGCTTCAGGCTAGCAGTGCTTCCTGTTAGATCATAGCTTCAGGCTAGCCCCAAGGCCTGTTGGATCATAGCTTCAGGCTAGCCCCAAGGCCTGTTGGATCATAGCTTCAGGCTAACAGTGCTTCCTGTTAGATCATAGCTTCAGGCTAGCTCTGAGGCCTGTTGGATCATAGCTTCAGGCTAGCAGTGCTTCCTGTTGGATCATAGCTTCAGGCTAGCAGTAAAGCCTGTTAGATCATAGCTTCAGGCTAGCAGTACAGCCTGTTAGATCATAGCTTCAGGCTAGCAGTAAAGCCTGTTAGATCATAGCTTCAGGCTAGCAGTGCAGCCTGTTAGATCATAGCTTCAGGCTAACCCTGCAGCCTGTTAGATCATAGCTTCAGGCTAGCAGTAAAGCCTGTTAGATCATAGCTTCAGGCTAGCAGTGCAGCCTGTTAGATCATAGCTTCAGGCTAGCAGTACAGCCTGTTAGATCATAGCTTCAGGCTGGCAGTGCTTCCTGTTAGATCATAGCTTCAGGCTGGCAGTGCTTCCTGTTAGATCATAGCTTCAGGCTAGCAGTGCGCCTGTTAGATCATAGCTTCAGGCTAGCAGTGCTTCCTGCTGATCATAGCCCAGGCTAGCCCTGGAGGCCTGTTGGATCATAGCTTCAGGCTAGCAGTGCTTCCTGTTAGATCATAGCTTCAGGCTAGCAGTGCTTCCTGTTAGATCATAGCTTCAGGCTAGCCCTGAGGCCTGTTGGATCATAGCTTCAGGCTAGCCCTGAGGCCTGATAGATCATAGCTTCAGGCTAGCAGTGCTTCCTGTTAGATCATAGCTTCAGGCTAGCCCTGAGGCCTGTTGGATCATAGCTTCAGGCTAGCAGTGCAACCTGTTAGAGACTCTGGGGAAGTGGATAAAGGGCATCATTGCCAACATCCCAAATTATCCCTTTAACCAAAAGCTACCCTGATTATCTGCATTGACCCTTTTGCACAAACGTTTTTGACTCATCACATACGCGACTGCTAGTGTTTATTATCTATCCTGTTCCCTAGTCACTTTATTCCTAGTTATATGTGCATATCTACCACAATTACCTCATACTCCTGCACATCGACCTGAATACCCCATGTATATAGCCAAGTTATCGTTACTCATTGTGTATTTGTGCTTTGTGCTTCTACACCTGCATTGCTTGCTGTTTGGGGTTTTAGGCTGGGTTTCTGTACAGCACTTTGAGATATCAGCTGATGTACGAAGGGCTATATAAATACATTTGATTTGATATTTAATATTACTTGTGTTATTACTTTTCTATTATTTTTCTATTTTAAGTAAGCCATTTCACTGTTAGTCCATAGCTGTTGATACGAAGCATTTGCCAAATAAAATTAGATTTGATTTGTCTTTCGGAAACTAGTATTTCCCCTGAAAGCATTGCTTGTATCACACTAGTGCCATGAGTGTAAAACTAGCTGTCGCGACTGTTTTAGTCACTAACCAGGTCTCCTATTTACCGACTGGCTGTGTCCTTGTCAGACTTCCAGGTTCACCTTGTCCTGGATAGACTCAAACACAAGGGGGCGACAAAGAGAGTTCTGTTCCTCCACAGCAAAACTTCCCAGTACACGAAAAACATGACGGTCAGCAACGGCCAAGGACCAGCCTGCGAGGAGCAAGAAGCCTTCCTCATAGTGAGTTACTGTTGTTTAAGTATTGCTCTAGGCCCCTGGTGTCAGACTCATTCCACGGAGGGCCCAGTGTCTGCGGGTTTTTGCTCCTCCCTTGTCCTTGATTGAATTAAGGTCACTGATTAGTAAGGAATTTCCCCTCACCTGGTTGTCTAGTTCTTAATTTAAAGGAAAAACCAAAACCAGGAGACACTAGGCACCCCATGGAATGAGATTGACACCTCTGCTGTGTAGGTCTTCCTTATAGTGAGTGATGCTGAGCAATACACTTGTTTTATTGTCCTGTGTGCATGGAATGTGTTGAGCACTCTGATACCCTTTACACAGTGCTGAGCTGAGCCACGGTGAGCTGTACTGGCCTGGCGTAGCCCTCTTAACCACACCGTAGTTCCTCTTCACCACACTGGACAATGTGAAAGAAAACATCGGTGACAGGACAGTTCTGGTCGGCATGACTCCTACGTTTACAACTTCACTGCTTTGCTTAACTGTTTACTAAGCACTACTAGGGATGGTCTTGCGTAATCGAGTTTTCAAACTGTAACCAGAGATATTCTAAGCTATTTGTTGGAATGTGCTTTGTGGTTGCCCAATCTGTGGCTGCCCAGTGTTCATTTGGTTTGTTAATGCTTTCTTAAAGACGATGCTAATTTTGCTTTGACTCTCGTGTTCCATTTGTACGTGTGCATTTGTGGGGCACAACCAAAAATAAACCAAGGCAAGCATCACACAGTTCTTATCCTTAAATTTCCTTCCCCCACCCCTCTATGTCTCACTCACTCGTGTTCCTATCGCTCCCTTTAAACACGCATGCCCAATGTGCACCCACAAGCTCCCGTAGGCCTACAGAAATAAATGCCTATAAAAACATATCTACCTGATGTTATACGCAAGCTACATTCCTTACCAAAATTTGGACAGTTTTACCCATCTTTGCCTCCAAAAAATACTGAATTCTTTAGGGCATGGATTCTACAAGATGTCGAATACATTCGTTGCTCAATTGGTATCAAGGGACCTAAGGTGCGCCAGGAAAATATTCCTCACACCATTACACCACCCCCACCACCAGCCGGTACCGTTGACACCAGACAGGATGGGTCCATGGACGCTGTTTACGCTAAATCATGACTCTGCCATCAGCATGACGCAGCAGGAGCTGAGGTTCGTCGGACCAGGCAGTGTTTTTCCACTCCTCAGTTGTGTTGGTGGTGCCCACTGGAGCCTCTTCTTGTTTTTAGCTGATAGGAACCCTAATCAAAAACTGAAAAATTGGGCGTGCAGAATTATTCAGCCCCAAGTTAATACTTTGTAGCGCCACCTTTTGCTGCGATTACAGCTGTAAGTCGCTTGGGGTATGTCTCTATCAGTTTTGCACATCGAGAGACTGACATTTTTTCCCATTCCTCCTTGCAAAACAGCTCGAGCTCAGTGAGGTTGGATGGAGAGCATTTGTGAACAGCAGTTTTCAGTTCTTTCCACAGATTCTCGATTGGATTCAGGTCTGACTTTGACTTGGCCATTCTAACAACTGGATATGTTTATTTTTGAACCATTCCATTGTAGATTTTGCTTTATGTTTTGGATCATTGTCTTGTTGGTAGACAAATCTCCGTCCAGTCTCAGGTCTTTTGCAGACTCCATCAGGTTTTCTTCCAGAATGGTCCTGTATTTGGCTCCATCCATCTTCCCATCAATTTTAACCATCTTCCCTGTCCCTGCTGAAGAAAAGCAGGCCCAAACCATGATGCTGCCACCACCATGTTTGACAGTGGGGATGGTGTGGTCAGGTGATGAGCTGTGTTGCTTTTACGCCAAACATAACGTTTTGCATTGTTGCCAAAAAGTTCAATTTTGGTTTCATCTGACCAGAGCACCTTCTTCCACATGTTTGGTGTGTCTCCCAGGTGGCTTGTGGCAAACGTTAAACAACACTTTTTATGGATATCTTTAAGAAATGGCTTTCTTCTTGCCACTCTTCCATAAAGGCCAGATTTGTGCAATATACGACTGATTGTTGTCCTATGGACAGAGTCTCCCACCTCAGCTGTAGATCTCTGCAGTTCATCCAGAGTGATCATGGGCCTCTTGGCTGCATCTCTGATCAGTCTTCTCTTTGTATGAGCTGAAAGTTTAGAGGGACGGCCAGGTCTTGGTAGATTTGCAGTGGTCTGATACTCTTTCCATTTCAATATTATCGCTTGCACAGTGCTCCTTGGGATGTTTAAAGCTTGGGAAATCTTTTTGTATCCAAATCCAGCTTTAAACTTCTTCAGAACAGTATCTCGGATCTGCCTGGTGTGTTCCTTGTTCTTCATGAAGCTCTCTGTGCTTTTAACGGACCTCTGAGACTATCACAGTGCAGGTGCATTTATACGGAGACTTGATTACACACAGGTGGATTGTATTTATCATCATTAGTCATTTAGGTCAACATTGGATCATTCAGAGATCCTCACTGAACTTCTGGAGAGAGTTTGCTGCACTAAAAGTAAAGGGGCTGAATAATTTTGCACGCCCAATTTTTCAGTTTTTGATTTGTTAAAAAAGTTTGAAATATCCAATAAATGTCGTTCCACTTCATGATTGTGTCCCACTTGTTGTTGATTCTTCACAAAAAAATACAGTTTTATATCTTTATGTTTGAAGCCTGAAATGTGGCGAAAGGTCGCAAAGTTCAAGGGGGCCGAATACTTTCGCAAGGCACTGTATATCCAGTTGATAGTACAGATGGTGCAATCAATAGAATAGTTATGTAATATTTCAAACACTCATCCCTAAACCCAACCCTCTCTCTCTCTCTCTCTCTCTCTCTGCAGGACTCCAGTTGACTTTGTTCTTACTAAACCCCCCCCCCCTCTCTCTCTCTCTGCAGGACTCCAGTTGACTTTGTTCTTACTAACCCCCCCCCCTCTCTCTCTCTCTGCAGGGCTCCAGTTGACTTTGTTCTTACTAAACCCCCCCTCTCTCTCTGCAGGACTCCAGTTGACTGTTTTCTTTCTAAACCCCCCCTCTCTCTCTCTGCAGGGCTCCAGTTGACTGTTTTCTTTCTAAACCCCCCCTCTCTCTCTCTCTGCAGGACTCCAGTTGACTGTTTTCTTTCTAAACCCCCCCTCTCTGCAGGACTCCAGTTGACTTTGTTCTTACTAAACCCCCCCCTCTCTCTCTCTGCAGGACTCCAGTTGACTGTTTTCTTTCTAAACCCCCCCTCTCTCTCTGCAGGGCTCCAGTTGACTGTTTTCTTTCTAACCCCCCCTCTCTCTCTCTGCAGGACTCCAGTTGACTGTTTTCTTTCTAAACCCCCCCCTCTCTCTCTGCAGGACTCCAGTTGACTGTTTTCTTTCTAAACCCCCCCCCTCCTCTCTCTGCAGGACTCCAGTTGACTGTTTTCTTTCTAAACCCCCCTCTCTCTCTCTCTGCAGGACTCCAGTTGACTGTTTTCTTCTAAACCCCCCCCCTCTCTCTCTCTGCAGGACTCCAGTTGACTGTTTTCTTTCTAAACCCCCCCCCCTCTCTCTGCAGGACTCCAGTTGACTTTGTTCTTACTAAACCCCCCCCTCTCTCTCTGCAGGACTCCAGTTGACTGTTTTCTTTCTAAACCCCCCCCCCCTCTCTCTCTGCAGGACTCCAGTTGACTGTTTTCTTTCTAAACCCCCCCCCCTCTCTCTCTGCAGGACTCCAGTTGACTGTTTTCTTTCTAAACCCCCTCTCTCTCTCTCTGCAGGACTCCAGTTGACTGTTTTCTTTCTAAACCCCCCCCTCTCTCTGCAGGACTCCAGTTGACTGTTTTTTCTTTCTAAACCCCCCTCTCTCTCTCTGCAGGACTCCAGTTGACTGTTTTCTTTCTAAACCCCCCCCCTCTCTCTCTCTCTGCAGGACTCCAGTTGACTGTTTTCTTTCTAAACCCCCCCCCCCCTCTCTCTGCCCCAGTTGACCTCTCTCTCTGCAGGGCTCCAGTTGACTGTTTTCTTTCTAAACCCCCCCCTCTCTCTCTCTGCAGGACTCCAGTTGACTGTTTTCTTTCTAAACCCCCCCTCTCTCTCTCTGCAGGACTCCAGTTGACTGTTTTCTTTCTAAACCCCCCCCCCTCTCTCTCTCTGCAGGACTCCAGTTGACTTTGTTCTTTCTAAACCCCCCCCTCTCTCTCTGCAGGACTCCAGTTGACTGTTTTCTTTCTAAACCCCCCCCCCCTCTCTCTCTCTGCAGGACTCCAGTTGACTGTTTTCTTTCTAAACCCCCCCCCCCCTCTCTCTCTCTGCAGGACTCCAGTTGACTGTTTTCTTTCTAAACCCCCCCCCTCTCTCTCTGCAGGACTCCAGTTGACTGTTTTCTTACTAACCCCCCCCCTCTCTCTCTCTCTGCAGGACTCCAGTTGACTGTTTTCTTACTCCCCCCCCCCCCTCTCTCTCTCTGCAGGACTCCAGTTGACTGTTTTCTAACCCCCCCTCTCTCTCTGCAGGACTCCAGTTGACTGTTTTCTTACTAACTCCCCCCCCCCCTCTCTCTCTCTGCAGGACTCCAGTTGACTGTTTTCTTACTAAACCCCCCCCCCCTCTCTCTCTGCAGGACTCCAGTTGACTGTTTTCTTTCTAAACCCCATCTCCTTTTTCTGCAGGATGACTCTGAGTTCCGGGACAAAATCACTCCCATCTCTGTGTTCATGGAGTTCAGCCTGGACTTCCAGCAGGCAGCGGATAAGACCGGCCTACTGCCTATCCTGGAGCAGACTACCCCACCAACATCTCCAAACAGGTACACATATGTCTTTAACTAAGGATACATCCCAAATGGCACCCTATTCTCTACATAGTGCACAGGGTTCTGGTCAAAACTAGTGTGCCATATAGGGAGTCGGGAGCCATTTGGGAAGGACAGTAACTGTTGTGATCAGGTATAGAGTAACACATGGTGAGAGGTGGGTCACATGGTCACATGGTGAGTAGGAGAGGTGGGTCACATGGTGAGTAGGAGAGGTGGGTCACATGGTGAGTGGGAGAGGTGGGTCACATGGTGAGTAGGAGAGGTGGGTCACATGGTCACATGGTGAGTAGGAGAGGTGGGTCACATGGTGAGTAGGAGAGGTGGGTCACATGGTTAGTAGGAGAGGTGGGTCACATGGTGAGTAGGAGAGGTGGGTCACATGGTGAGTAGGAGAGGTGGGTCACATGGTCACATGGTGAGTAGGAGAGGTGGGTCACATGGTGAGTAGGAGAGGTGGGTCTCATGGTCACATGGTGAGTAGGAGAGGTGGGTCACATGGTCACATGGTGAGTAGGGAGAGGTGGGTCACATGGTGAGTAGGAGAGGTGGGTCACATGGTGAGTAGGAGAGGTGGGTCACATGGTGATTAGGAGAGGTGGGTCACATGGTGAGTAGGAGAGGTGGGTCACATGGTGAGTAGGAGAGGTGGGTCACATGGTGAGTAGGAGAGGTGGGTCACATGGTGAGTAGGAGAGGTGGGTCACATGGTGAGTAGGAGAGGTGGGTCACATGGTGAGTAGGAGAGGTGGGTCACATGGTGAGTGGGAGAGGTGGGTCACATGGTGAGTGGGAGAGGTGGGTCACATGGTGAGTAGGAGAGGTGGGTCACATGGTGATTAGGAGAGGTGGGTCACATGGTGAGTAGGAGAGGTGGGTCACATGGTGAGTGGGAGAGGTGGGTTAACAAACTGTCTGCTTGTGACACTGTTTTTCAGGCCCATGTCCTACTGGACTGTGGAGATGACAACATCTGCAAGCCAGACCTCAAGCTGTCTGTAGTGAGGTGAGTGGTCCGTCACTTGTTAAGTTACCTCCTCTTCCAGGATCTCATGCCACATTCATTCATTCCTATAACAGCTAGCCAAGTCGAGCTGTTTTGGTCTGGTTACACATCCACCCTAGTTGTTGAAACCATGTTGGAAAGGACAAAGTGATATAGAATATCTCAGCCAGCACAGTAAGGTTCTGGTTGACCATCTGGTGTGAATCAGGCATCAGTGAGATGGTCTTAACTTTTCCATTAGTTTTTATTTCTACTACCAGTGACCAGAAGGAGATTGTCCTGACTGAGTAAGGTTTCAAAATCCCAGAAATCTTCCCAGGGTTTTCTGAAATCCTAATTGCAGGATTCCCATAACCAGGGAGGCAATCATCCAAGCAGGATTTCTGACAAACCTAGGAATTTTGGCATAGCAAAATTATGGAAACATTCCCATAGTCTAACTCCATTCTGTCAATCTGATCTCTGACCTCCCCACTGACCAGAAGCAGGTCATTCTGTCAATCTGATCTCTAACCTCCCCACTGACCAGAAGCAGGTCATTCTGTCAATCTGATCTCTAACCTCCCCACTGACCAGAAGCAGGTCATTCTGTCAATCTGATCTCTAACCTCCCCACTGACCAGAAGCAGGTCATTCTGTCAATCTGATCTCTAACCTCCCCACTAACCAGAAGCAGGTCATTCTGTCAATCTGATCTCTAACCTCCCCACTGACCAGAAGCAGGTAGGTAATTCTGTTAATCTGATCTCTGACCTCCCCACTGACCAGAAGCAGGTCATTCTGTCAATCTGATCTCTAACCTCCCCACTAACCAGAAGCAGGTCATTCTGTTAATCTGATCTCTGACCTCCCCAGTGACCAGAAGCAGGTCATTCTGTCAATCTGATCTCTGACCGCCCCACTAACCAGAAGCAGGTCATTCTGTCAATCTGATCTCTAACCTCCCCACTGACCAGAAGCAGGTCATTCTGTCAATCTGATCTCTGACCGCCCCACTAACCAGAAGCAGGTCATTCTGTCAATCTGATCTCTAACCTCCCCACTGACCAGAAGCAGGTCATTCTGTCAATCTGATCTCTAACCTCCCCACTGACCAGAAGCAGGTCATTCTGTCAATCTGATCTCTAACCTCCCCACTGACCAGAAGCAGGTCATTCTGTCAATCTGATCTCTAACCTCCCCACTGACCAGAAGCAGGTAGGTAATTCTGTTAATCTGATCTCTGACCTCCCCACTGACCAGAAGCAGGTCATTCTGTTAATCTGATCTCTGACCTCCCCAGTGACCAGAAGCAGATCTACATAGGAGATGATAACCCCTTGACCCTGGAGGTGACAGCGGAGAACAGAGGAGAGGGGGCGTACGAGGCAGAGCTACATGTCTTCCTTCCTCCCCAGGCTGACTTCACTGGGGTCGTACGCAACAGTGAGGTAAAATAAAATAGAGGCCCCAGATGTAACAGATGTGATCGTACTTCGTAACTCTTGCGTTTTGTTTTTTAAACCAAAGTACTGTCCAGCCAGCGATCTCAGTTGATTGATGTTTATTCTGATGATAGACACAAGGAAGCAGATTAGATTTGCAGGACGACAGTATATATTGATGCCTGTAGATTCGTGATACGTCTTCTAGCAGGGAGATAACTGTGAATTGGCAAGGGGGAGCTAATGCGACCATTACAAATAGAGCATGCTAGCTAACGCGTTCTCTAACAGAGATAACATAATATTAGAGCATGCTAGCTAACGCGTTCTCTTACAGCGATAACATACTATTAGGGAATGCTAGCTAACGCGGTCTCTTACAGCGATAACATACTATTAGAGCATGCTAGCTAACTCGTTCTCTTACAGCGATAACATAATATTAGAGCATGCTAGCTAACGCGTTCTCTTACAGCGATAACATACTATTAGAGCATGCTAGCTAACTCGTTCTCTTACAGCGATAACATAATATTAGAGCATGCTAGCTAACGCGTTCTCTTACAGCGATAACATAATATTAGAGCATGCTAGCTAACTCGTTCTCTTACAGCGATAACATAATATTAGAGCATGCTAGCTAACTCGTTCTCTTACAGCGATAACATAATATTAGAGCATGCTAGCTAACTCGTTCTCTTACAGCGATAACATAATATTAGAGCATGCTAGCTAACTCGTTCTCTTACAGCGATAACATAATATTAGAGCATGCTAGCTAACGCGTTCTCTTACAGCGATAACATACTATTAGAGCATGCTAGCTAACTCGTTCTCTTACAGCGATAACATAATATTAGAGCATGCTAGCTAACTCGTTCTCTTACAGCGATAACATAATATTAGAGCATGCTAGCTAACGCGTTCTCTTACAGCGATAACATACTATTAGAGCATGCTAGCTAACTCGTTCTCTTACAGCGATAACATAATATTAGAGCATGCTAGCTAACTCGTTCTCTTACAGCGATAACATACTATTAGAGCATGCTAGCTAACTCGTTCTCTTACAGCGATAACATACTATTAGAGCATGCTAGCTAACTCGTTCTCTTACAGCGATAACATAATATTAGAGCATGCTAGCTAACTCGTTCTCTTACAGCGATAACATAATATTAGAGCATGCTAGCTAACTCGTTCTCTTACAGCGATAACATAATATTAGAGCATGCTAGCTAATGTTCTCTTACAGCGATAACATAATATTAGAGCATGCTAGCTAACTCGCTCTCTTACAGCGATAACATAATATTAGAGCATGCTAGCTAACTCGTTCTCTTACAGCGATAACATAATATTAGAGCATGCTAGCTAACTCGTTCTCTTACAGCGATAACATAATATTAGAGCATGCTAGCTAACTCGTTCTCTTACAGCGATAACATAATATTAGAGCATGCTAGCTAACGCGTTCTCTTACAGCGATAACATAATATTAGAGCATGCTAGCTAACTCGTTCTCTTACAGCGATAACGTACAAAGGACATCCCAGGTTACTTCCAATATCTAACAGGCACCGTACACATACTGTGTCTATAGGAATATATAAACATGGGATAGATTTTTCTGCAGTGTCAGTTGGAAACTTAACCAACTTAACCAGCTTACATCAGCTTCACACCTTCCTAATAACAATAATAATATTGAATAACAACCCCTTTTTCATGAGACATCATCTCCCAGGCTAACTATTAGACTTGTGTGGTTCATCTGTGTACCTCTACAGTAGCTGTTGAAAGCTCAACCACACTGACTGATAGAGGTACTGGACTTACGCTGAGTGATTAAAAACATAAACAACACTTCTAATATTGAGTTGGACCCCCTTTTCCCCTCAGAACACCCTCAATTCGTCGGGTCATGGACTCTACAAGGTGTCCAAAGCGTTCCACAGGGATACTGGCCCATGTGGACTCTACAAGGTGTCCAAAGCGTTCCACAGGGATGCTGGACCATGTTGACTCTACAAGGTGACTCCACAGGGATGCTGGACCATGTTGACTCTACAAGGTGGCCAAAGCACAGGGATGCTGGACCATGTTGACTCTACAAGGTGTTGAAAGCGTTCCACAGGGATGCTGGCCCATGTTGACTCTACAAGTTGTTGAAAGCGATCCACAGGGATGCTGGACCATGTTGACTCTACAAGGTGTCCAAAGCGTTCCACAGGGATGCTGGACCATGTTGACTCTACAAGGTGGCCAAAGCGTTCCACAGGGATGCTGGACCATGTTGACTCTACAAGGTGTTGAAAGCGTGCCCACAGGGATGCTGGCCCATGTTGACTCTACAAGGTGTTGAAAGCGATCCACAGGGATGCTGGCCCATGTTGACTCTACAAGGTGTTGAAAGCGTTCCACAGGGATGCTGATCCATGTTGACTCTACAAGGTGTTGAAAGCGTTCCACAGGGATGCTGGCCCATGTGGACTCTACAATGTGTTCAAAGTGTTCCACAGGGATACTGGCCCATGTTGACTCTACAAGGTGTTGAAAGCGTTCCACAGGGATGCTGGCCCATGTTGACTCTACAATGTGTTCAAAGTGTTCCACAGGGATACTGGCCCATGTTGATTTCAATGCTTCCCACAGTTGTGTCAAGATGGCTGGATGTCCGTTGGGTGGTGAACCATTCTTGATACACACAGGAAACTGTTGAGCGTGAAATGCTGAATACAACAGGTGTAGTAGACCTTACAGTGAAATGCTGAATACAACAGGTGTAGTAGACCTTACAGTGAAATGCTGAATACAACAGGTGTAGTAGACCTTACAGTGAAATGCTGAATACAACAGGTGTAGTAGACCTTACAGTGAAATGCTGAATACAACAGGTGTAGTAGACCTGACAGTGAAATGCTGAATACTACAGGTGTAGTAGACCTGACAGTGAAATGCTGAATACAACAGGTGTAGTAGACCTTACAGTGAAATGCTGAATACAACGGGTGTAGTAGACCTTACAGTGAAACGCTGAATACAACAGGTGTAGTAGACCTCACAGTGAAATGCTGAATACAACAGGTGTAGTAGACCTTACAGTGAAATGCTGAATACAACAGGTGTACTGGACCTTACAGTGAAATGCTGAATACAACAGGTGTAGTAGACCTCACAGTGAAATGCTGAATACAACAGGTGTAGTAGACCTCACAGTGAAATGCTGAATACAACAGGTGTAGTAGACCTTACAGTGAAATGCTGAATACAACAGGTGTAGTAGACCTCACAGTGAAATGCTGAATACAACAGGTGTAGTAGACCTCACAGTAGAAATGCTGAATACAACAGGTGTACTGGACCTTACAGTGAAATGCTGAATACAACAGGGTAGTAGACCTCACAGTGAAATGCTGAATACAACAGGTGTAGTAGACCTTACAGTGAAATGCTGAATACAACAGGTGTAGTAGACCTCACAGTGAAATGCTGAATACAACAGGTGTAGTAGACCTTACAGTGAAATGCTGAATACAACAGGTGTACTGGACCTTACAGTGAAATGCTGAATACAACAGGTGTAGTAGACCTTACAGTGAAATGCTGAATACAACAGGTGTAGTAGACCTTACAGTGAAACGCTGAATACAACAGGTGTAGTAGACCTTACAGTGAAATGCTGAATACAACAGGTGTACTGGACCTTACAGTGAAATGCTGAATACAACAGGTGTAGTAGACCTCACAGTGAAATGCTGAATACAACAGGTGTAGTAGACCTCATAGTGAAATGCTGAATACAACAGGTGTAGTAGACCTTACAGTGAAATGCTGAATACAACAGGTGTAGTAGACCTTACAGTGAAATGCTGAATACAACAGGTGTAGTAGACCTGACAGTGAAATGCTGAATACTACAGGTGTAGTAGACCTGACAGTGAAATGCTGAATACAACAGGTGTAGTAGACCTTACAGTGAAATGCTGAATACAACGGGTGTAGTAGACCTTACAGTGAAACGCTGAATACAACAGGTGTAGTAGACCTCACAGTGAAATGCTGAATACAACAGGTGTAGTAGACCTTACAGTGAAATGCTGAATACAACAGGTGTACTGGACCTTACAGTGAAATGCTGAATACAACAGGTGTAGTAGACCTCACAGTGAAATGCTGAATACAACAGGTGTAGTAGACCTCACAGTGAAATGCTGAATACAACAGGTGTAGTAGACCTTACAGTGAAATGCTGAATACAACAGGTGTAGTAGACCTCACAGTGAAATGCTGAATACAACAGGTGTAGTAGACCTCACAGTAGAAATGCTGAATACAACAGGTGTACTGGACCTTACAGTGAAATGCTGAATACAACAGGTGTAGTAGACCTCACAGTGAAATGCTGAATACAACAGGTGTAGTAGACCTTACAGTGAAATGCTGAATACAACAGGTGTAGTAGACCTCACAGTGAAATGCTGAATACAACAGGTGTAGTAGACCTTACAGTGAAATGCTGAATACAACAGGTGTACTGGACCTTACAGTGAAATGCTGAATACAACAGGTGTAGTAGACCTTACAGTGAAATGCTGAATACAACAGGTGTAGTAGACCTGGATACAACAGGTGTAGTAGACCTCACAGTGAAATGCTGAATACAACAGGTGTAGTAGACCTCACAGTGAAATGCTGAATACAACAGGTGTAGTAGACCTTACAGTGAAATGCTGAATACAACAGGTGTAGTAGACCTTACAGTGAAATGCTGAATACAACAGGTGTAGTAGACCTCACAGTGAAATGCTGAATACAACAGGTGTAGTAGTCCTTACAGTGAAATGCTGAATACAACAGGTGTAGTAGACCTCACAGTGAAATGCTGAATACAACAGGTGTAGTAGACCTCACAGTGAAATGCTGAATACAACAGGTGTAGTAGACCTCACAGTGAAATGCTGAATACAACAGGTGTAGTAGACCTCACAGTGAAATGCTGAATACAACAGGTGTAGTAGACCTCACAGTGAAATGCTGAATACAACAGGTGTAGTAGACCTGAATACAACAGGTGTAGTAGACCTGAATACAACAGGTGTAGTAGACCTGAATACAACAGGTGTAGTAGACCTGGATACAACAGGTGTCGTAGACCTCACAGTGCCTTTAACCTAGAAAAATAAGGGTGAAGTAAAAATAAAAAGGAAAAAAAGGAAATGAATTAAACATCAGCAGCATTAAAATAACAGTAGAGAGGCTATATAACCTGGGCCACAGGTTAGTCGAGGTGATTGAGGTCATATGTACATGTAGGTGTAGTTAAAGTGACGAGCTATCAACATTAACATAGCATCATGCATTTTGTCGGTTTCTCCCTTGCAGACTCTGTCAAGGTTGTCCTGTGCATACAAGACAGAGAACCAGACCAGGGTGGTGGTGTGTGACCTGGGGAATCCCATGAAAGGAGGAATTAAGGTGAGTGGATGGAGCATGCAGATTGGTATCCGTCCCGTTGACCTGAATGAGGGGGGGGGGGGGGTCTGTTCTAGGGATTCTATTTCTATGTTGGTGTTGACTAGACACCTAGTCAGCGCCATTTCACCAGGTCAAATTCCTGGTACCTGTGAATGCACTTGGTGAATGCAGATGATTCTGATTCTGATCCGAGGGTGCGTTTACACAGGCTGCCCAAATCTGATTCATTTATTGGCCCGGAAAAAAAAAAAATCTGATCTGATTGGTCAAAAGTAAAACATTTCAGAATTGTGCTGCCTGTATAAGCGTAGTACGAGACTTAAAATCAGAATGGTGATGATCCCGATGCTGTGGTTTCGATGTCGTCTTCAGGTGCTGGCCGGACTCCGCTTCAGTGTTCATCAGCTCTCAGAGCAGGACACGTTTGTGAAGTTTGACCTGCAGATACAGAGGTAACAAAACGGGGTCAGAACACAAGTCTTTCCAACAGGTGTGGCTTTTAGAAATAAAATTACTTTTCCTGATCTTTTACTTCCAAACAACTGGGTATGTATACAAGTCTCTCTCGCAAGACTTTTAAATCTTAAATGAACCTACCTAACCTGTATAAATACTGGAATGAAACAGAGTCTCGTACGTCGTCGAATGGTCATAAAGTTAGGACCTAATTGAACTAAAAATCATTTTTAGAGAAGAGACTCCCTGTACATTCTCCACACACATTCTGACTCTGTGGTAACAGACAGTGAGACTAAAGGATTGTCCCAAACTGCACCCTACTTCCTGTATTGGACCACTTTGACAAGGGCAAATGTAAAAAAAAAAAAAAAAAATTGTTATTTCTCTTCTCCCTGGTTGGATTGAAAGGAGCTTGTCAATGACAGAGTCGCTGTATCTTGCGTCTGTCACTGTTGTTATGAAGGAAAACCTTTTGTTTACTCTCCCGCTACCCCAAGGTCACGCTGGTCCTCTCTACAAAAAAAACAAACATATTCTGTTGATCAAAGTCACTGTTAAATTGTTTAGAATATAGTTGAGAGCCCATGTGTCTTGTGGTGGAATTGTCTGGAGTTTTTGTATATTTCTTATGAGGCTATAGCAGCAAGTTCTAAATCATGGACAAAAATTACAATACAATGCAATGGTTCCACCCTGTGGACATTTTGTGTTTTAGCATCAACCTGTACTGTGTACACTGCTTATCTGATGTTTTCACGATCTGGTCTTTCTTTTTAATCAGTTAATAATATAATACTGTCTTTCAGTTCCAACCAGTTCAACAGCACCAGCAGTCTGGTCTCCAGTATCACAACGCTGGCTGTTCTGGCCAATGTGGATATCAGAGGGTATGTTGTCTTCTCCAATGAAGGCCATTACTGAACAAAATCTTAGCCGTTTAAGTACAGAAATATCATCTAATTGAAGTGTGCAAAGAATGTATTTTCACTTTAGTATCCTGCATTTTATCCTACCTTAATGGGCAGGTGGGAGGTCACCAACATACACCTTATCCTACCTTAATGGGCAGGTGGGAGGTCACCAACATACCTCTCCTCCTACCTTAATGGGCAGGTGGGAGGTCACCAACATACACCTCCTCCTACCTTAATGGGCAGGTGGGAGGTCACCAACATACCTCTCCTCCTACCTTAATGGGCAGGTGGGAGGTCACCAACATACACCTCCTCCTACCTTAATGGGCAGGTGGGAGGTCACCAACATACCTCTCCTCCTACCTTAATGGGCAGGTGGGAGGTCACCAACATACACCTTATCCTACCTTAATGGGCAGGTGGGAGGTCACCAACATACACCTTATCCTACCTTAATGGGCAGGTGGGAGGTCACCAACATACACCTCCTCCTACCTTAATGGGCAGGTGGGAGGTCACCAACATACCTCTCCTCCTACCTTAATGGGCAGGTGGGAGGTCACCAACATACCTCTCCTCCTACCTTAATGGGCAGGTGGGAGGTCACCAACATACCTCTCCTCCTACCTTAATGGGCAGGTGGGAGGTCACCAACATACCTCTCCTCCTACTTTAATGGGCAGGTGGGAGGTCACCAACATACCTCTCCTCCTACATTAATGGGCAGGTGGGAGGTCACCAACATACCTCTCCTCCTACATTAATGGGCAGGTGGGAGGTCACCAGCATACCTCTCCTCCTACCTTAATGGGCAGGTGGGAGGTCACCAACATACACCTCCTCCTACCTTAATGGGCAGGTGGGAGGTCACCAACATACACCTCCTCCTACCTTAATGGGCAGGTGGGAGGTGTGTAACCCATGATAAGTGGTTTAGTAGCAAAGACAGTACTGATGTCCCCTACCATCTCTCATATAGTAATGACTTTACTGATTCACAGTAACATAATGTGAAGAAATGCAGAATGTACTTTATATGGATAGCCCAGACGTTGAACCCCAATCTCCCCCCCCCCCTTCCATTTGCTGTAGGGTGGCGCTTCCTGACCAGTTCTTCCTGCCCATCGCGAACTGGAAGCCCAAAGAGAACCTTGTCGTAGGAGAGGACATCGGTCCACAAATAATGCACATCTATGAGGTCAACCATGACACTGTTCCCTATATAGGCTGGTCAAATGACACCCTATTCCCTATATAGGCTGGTCAAAAGTAATGCACTATATTGGGTTCCATTTCATGACATTAGACCCAACGTATGCGTGACATTAGACCCAACGTGTCGTGACATTAGACCCACCGTGCCGTGACATTAGACCCAACGTGTCGTGACATTAGACCCACTTTGTCGTGACATTAGACGCAAAGTGTCGTGACATTAGACCCAACGCGGTCGTGACATTAGACCCAACGTGTTGTGACATTAGATTCACCGTGTCGGACATTAGACCCAACGTGGTCGTGACATTAGATTCACCGTCATGACATTAGACCCAACGTGTCATGACATTAGATTCACCGTCGTGACATTAGACCCAACGTGTCGTGACATTAGATTCACCGGTCGTGACATTAGACCCAACGTGTCGCGGACATTAAACCTAACATGTCGCGGACATTAGACCCACCGCGTCGCGGACATTAGACCCGCCGTCGACGGACATTAGATTCGCCGTCGCGGACATTAGACCTTGCCGTCGCGGACATTAGACCCACCATGCGGTCGCGGACATTAGACCCATCGCGGCCGGACATGAGACCTGCCGCATCGGACATTAGACCCACTTTGTCGTGGACATTAGACCCACCGTCGTGACATTAGACCCACCGTCGTGACATTAGACCCAACGCGTCGCGGACATTAGACCCACCGTCGACATTAGACCCAACGCAGTCGCGGACATTAGATTCACCGTCATGACATTAGACCCAACATTAGTCGTGACATTAGATTCACCGTCGTGACATTATACCCAACGCGGTCGTGACATTAGATTCACCGTGTCGTGACATTAAACCCAACGTGTCGTGACATTAGATTCACCGTGTCGTGACATTAGACCCAACGTGTCGTGACATTAGACCCGCCGTGACGTGACATTAGATTCACCGTGTCGTGACATTAGACCCAACGTGTCGTGACATTAGACCCACCATGTCGTGACATTAGACCCAACGTGTCGTGACATTAGACCCACCGTGTCGCGGACATTAGACCCAACGTGTCGTGACATTAGACCCAACGTGGTCGCGGACATTAGATTCACCGCGGTCGTGACATTAGACCCAACGTGTCGTGACATTAGATTCACCGTGTCGTGACATTAGACCCGCCGTGACGTGACATTAGATTCACCGTGTCGTGACATTATACCCAACGTGTCGTGACATTAAATTCACCGTGTCGTGACATTAAACCCAACGTGTCGTGACATTAGATGCACTGTGTCGTGACATTAGATTCACCGTGTCGTGACATTAGACCCAACGTGTCGTGACATTAGATTCACCGTGTCGTGACATTAGACCCGCCGTGACGTGACATTAGATTCACCGTGTCATGGCATTAGACCCAACGTGTACTTTACCTGTAGATTAATGTCAACTGCTAAATGTAAAAACGTAACATAGCTGACCTTTCACATAACACCTATATAAGTCAGTGAAGCCTGGAGCAGTACCGGTAACTACAATCTGTCTTATTCCAGTTGCGTAACAGAGGTCCCAGTACCTTCAGCAAGGCCATACTGGACATCGAGTGGCCCTACAGGTTCAACAACGGCTCTCTGCTCTACATCACTAAACTAGAGGTGGACGGAGGCATGAACTGCAGTACAGACATGGAGATCAACCCACTCAATGTCTCAGTATGTGATATTCTCTCCCTTCCATTCACCATTTCATTCAGCCTACACACTGGCTCTTTTTCAATTGTCTAAACAGTCTGTCCTCTCCGATGCTCCTCCCATTTATTGCACTGATCTCAAAGAAGTGACCAGGTGAACGTCAGTCTGGCAACCAGGTGAACGTCAGCCTGGCGACCAGGTGAACGTCAGCCTGGCGACCAGGTGAACGTCAGCCTGGCGACCAGGTGAACGTCAGCCTGGCGACCAGGTGAACGTCAGCCTGGCGACCAGGTGAACGACAGTCTGGCGACCAGGTGAACGTCAGCCAGGCGATAAACTAACCTGCCATCATTACACCAGTCAGCATTTTCCGTCAGTTGAAACGAACAGGAAGAGACAATGAGGGAACAGATTGTTAAACAATTGAGATAGAGCTTCCGTTGCTATTGGTGACATAATAATCGGAAGTTATTGAAGGGATTCCTCTCTCTCTCTCTGTCCGTTCTAGAATCCTTTGTCAGCAGAGACAAATGGTTCAGCTTCCACCAGTGGAGACAATACAGAAGGGAGGAACAGAAACCATGTTCACCGCAGAGAGCTGGCGAAGAAAGAGATGGAGGCAGACCTGGAAACTCTGGTAATTGGCGTGATTACCTGACTAATGCTGTACTGTCATTTTATACCAGGGTTTCGGGGTCAATTCCATTTCAATTCAGTTGATTCAGGAAGTAAACTGCAAGTCTGAAATGTACTTCCTGAATCGCTAACCCTGTTGGCTACAGTACTAATGTACTTCCTGAATCGCTAACCCTGTTGGCTACAGTACTAATGTACTT
The DNA here is from genome assembly GCF_036934945.1 of Oncorhynchus masou masou. Lineage (NCBI taxonomy): Eukaryota > Metazoa > Chordata > Actinopteri > Salmoniformes > Salmonidae > Oncorhynchus > Oncorhynchus masou. Next base: position 17,917 of record NW_027009587.1, on the reverse strand, counting down.
CCTGAATCGCTAACCCTGTTGGCTACAGTACTAATGTACTTCCTGAATCGCTAACCCTGTTGGCTACAGTACTAATGTACTTCCTGAATCGCTAACCCTGTTGGCTACAGTACTAATGTACTTCCTGAATCGCTAACCCTGTTGGCTACAGTACTAATGTACTTCCTGAATCGCTAACCCTGTTGGCTACAGTACTAATGTACTTCCTGAATCGCTAACCCTGTTGGCTACAGTACTAATGTACTTCCTGAATCGCTTAACCCTGTTGGCTACAGTACTAATGTACTTCCTGAATCGCTAACCCTGTTGGCTACAGTACTAATGTACTTCCTGAATCGCTAACCCTGTTGGCTACAGTACTAATGTACTTCCTGAATCGCTAACCCTGTTGGCTACAGTACTAATGTACTTCCTGAATCGCTAACCCTGTTGGCTACAGTACTAATGTACTTCCTGAATCGCTAACCCTGTTGGCTACAGTACTAATGTACTTCCTGAATCGCTAACCCTGTTGGCTACAGTACTAATGTACTTCCTGAATCGCTAACCCTGTTGGCTACAGTACTAATGTACTTCCTGAATCGCTAACCCTGTTGGCTACAGTACTAATGTACTTCCTGAATCGCTAACCCTGTTGGCTACAGTACTAATGTACTTCCTGAATCGCTAACCCTGTTGGCTACAGTACTAATGTACTTCCTGAATCGCTAACCCTGTTGGCTACAGTACTAATGTACTTCCTGAATCGCTAACCCTGTTGGCTACAGTACTAATGTACTTCCTGAATCGCTAACCCTGTTGGCTACAGTACTAATGTACTTCCTGAATCGCTAACCCTGTTGGCTACAGTACTAATGTGAATCGCTAACCCTCCTACAGTACTAAATCGCTAACCCTGTTGGCTACAGTACTAATGTACTTCCTGAATCGCTAACCCTGTTGGCTACAGTACTAATGTACTTCCTGAATCGCTAACCCTGTTGGCTACAGTACTAATGTACTTCCTGAATCGCTAACCCTGTTGGCTACAGTACTAATGTACTTCCTGAATCGCTAACCCTGTTGGCTACAGTACTAATCTACTTCCTGAATCGCTAACCCTGTTGGCTACAGTACTAATGTACTTCCTGAATCGCTAACCCTGTTGGCTACAGTACTAATGTACTTCCTGAATCGCTAACCCTGTTCTAATGTAATCATACAGATGGCATTAGCCGTATGGATTGTGTTTAATGTCACTGTGAATGTGTCTCCTCACTCAGGACTGTTCCAAGGCCCAGTGCCTGAAGATCCGTTGTCAGGTGGGCCGTGTGGAGAGAGGTCAGAGTACTACCCTGTACGTCCACTCCAGGCTGGGGGTGGCCACCTTCCTCAAGGTGAGACTCCTGTCTGTTATCCCCTAGAGCAGTAGTTTTCAACTCTTCACATACCAGGTCTGGAGCCTGCTGGTTTATTTTCTACCTGATAATTAATTGCACCCTCTAAATCCCTGATTAGAGGGGAACAATGGAAGAAAAAACCGTAGAGGAACTGGCTTCGAGTTTAGTTTGAAGGGACCGAGATGTTCTATGCGAGCCTGGTGGTCCCAGATGTGTTTGTGCTGTATTGTGCGTCCACTCAAGACTATAGGGGGGTGACCACCTTCCTCAAGATGAGACATTCCACCTACTGTAGTTGAAGCATACAGCAGGGTTGTGTTCATTAGGCACCAAACGGGACTGAAACATTGGAGGTACTATCTATCCAATGAGAAATGCCGTTTCTGATTTCCATTTCAAGACATGTGGCTACAGTGTGCCCCAGTGGCGATTTTAGCATGTAAATCTTGGTAGGGCAAACCAACATTTTTTTGGGAGGGGGGACGCTTACCAGCAAAGCCACTACACAACACAACACTAAACAATACATGAATTGCACTATAACAGTGACAATCGGTGCCCACAATCTGTTAGGATCTATATAAAGCTGTCCCAACAGCAAAGTCCCAACACCTTACTACTGCTACAACTGGCTACCTGTCACGGTTTTCTGTAGGCGAAGGAGAGTCGGACCAAAATGCGGCGTGGCTATTGTGATTCATATTTTAATGAAACAAGGAAAAACATGAATCAATACGAAAACAACAAACGAAAACCGAAACAGCCTATACTGGTGCAAACTAACACACGACAGAAATAAGGACAATCACCCACGAAACACTCAAAGAATATGGCTGCCTAAATATGGTTCCCAATCAGAGACAACGATAAGCAACTGCCTCTGATTGAGAACCACTTCAGACAGCCATAGACTAAGCTAGAACACCCCACTAAGCTACAATCCCAATACCTATGAAAAAACTCCAAGACAAAACACACCACATACAAAAACCCATGTCACACCCTGGCCTGACCAAATAGATAAAGAGAACACAAAATACTAAGACCGGGGCATGACACTATCAGAGGAACCTTGTCTGGCAGCGAAACAGTTCATTCAGACTCATTTACTGCCTTTAAAATAAACATAGCTGATATGGCAGACTTGCTTAAACAAATGTGGTTTCTACTGACAATTGAGATATACAAACTATGGCATAAATGGACGACAAGCAGATAAGAGGAAATCCGTTATTTCGATTAAGATATTTAATGAGCGAGCTAGGACGGACATAGTCAATATAACTATTTGTTCAGCATTTTTGAAATTTACAGCGACAGAATTCAGAACATGGGCCGTTCTTAGTGTTCTCCCTGTACACCAAGTCAGAACCGTATGATAAATAAAGGGGACATACAAGCAGACAATGAAAGCTCTTACAATATTCAATAATATAATTTCTCTAAAACAGTTTAGAGGCTACTTGTGCACCACCAAGTCAGAACAGTAGGTGAAATTAAGAGGGGTAAATAGACCAAATGATGGTGAGGCACATGAGCCACTAACGTCTTACTCCACAACATACACTTAGTATGACTTTCTCAGCTACAGTAACATATCTCCCTGGCATATTACATCCTTTATGCAGCAGTGTACAATACATTTTTGGACTCACCTTGTTGTACAATGCTCACTTGAGCAGGAAGGTGAAACGGCAGTCCTTCGTGGGCAAATTTTGTCCTCAAAGTCTGGCATTCTCTGGATTTATGGTGCTTTCAAGACTGGGAACTCGGCAAAAAAACAAGGTTGAATCATGATAACGTCAGTGATCTTTAGTTAGCCACTGATTCCTTCCAAACCACTCATTGTTGAATTTGTGATTTCCATCTTGTTGTGTAATGTTTATGTCCAATGGCTGATGAGCACCAATATGTTTTATCTATAATTTCTCTTCATAATTTGTCTTCATATGACTAATATTAAAAAATATTTGCCAGTAGATTGTCGACGTGATTCATGATGATGACTGCTTGTCTAGCTTGCTAGCTAAGATTGTGAAAGTATGATGTTGACATGATCCGTCTAATCAAAGCTATGGTAGATATAATGTGATTTGACATCATTTTATCTGTGGACAATGACCTTAAGCCTTCTTGGATGGGCACTTCTAATGTAACTCTATGGCAGCACCCAAGGGGCTTGAATTTTCAAGGTCTACCCTTAGATTTGGCAGTGACGTAGTGTCCCCATGAGTGACAGAACACTGAGCCAATCACGGCACAACAAGAGGACATTACCAACCTTTACTCTCCATATTTTCCACTGGCTGCCCCAACACCACAGAAAGCACTGAGCTGAAACACCTGAATCAATAAAGACAAAAAGAGACCATGTTTGTATGGGAGAGTTTATTAACTCAACTCTAATTATTTTTTTATTTTTTGTTTACATTATTTGCAAACTGATATGTGACACGTATTACTGCCAAAATAACATGCACAACAGGCAACCCAAGATACCCTGAATGATGGGTCGCCACTGGTGTGCCCTAATGAACAAGAGCCTGGTACACCTGGTTGAAGCGTAGTGTATGCTTGGTAAAGCTCGCTATTTACGCACCGCACTGGATCTGCACAAATAGATCTGTCACCACCACAAATAGATCTATCACCATAATTTAAATAAATCTGTCACCACCAGACTAGCTATATGGACCATAACTTAAATAAATCTGGCACCACTTAGGTTGGAGTCATTAAAACTCATTTTTCAACCACTCCACACATTTTCACACATTTCTTGTTAACAAACTATCGTTTTGGCAAGTCGGCAACAATTGTTTACAGACGGGGTATTTCACTTAATCACAATTCCAGTGGGTCAGAAATGTACATATACTAAGTTGACTGTGCCTTTAAACAGTTTGGAAAATTCTAGAAAATTATGTCATGGCTTTAGAAGCTTCTGATTGAGATCATCTGAGTCAATTGGAGTGACGCACGGTTGGGATTCCTTCATGTTGTGGGGCTGCTGTGCTGCAGGAGGGACTGGTGCACTTCACAAAATAGATCATCCTGAGGTAGGAAAATTATGTAGATATATTGAAGCAACATCTCAAGACATCAGTCAGGAAGTTAAAGCTTAGTCGTAAATGGTTCTTCCAAATGGACAATGACCCCAAGCATACTCCCAAAGTTGTGGCAAAATAGCTTAAGGACAACAAAGTCAAGGTATTGGAGTGGCCATCACAAAGCCCTGACCTCAATCCTATAGAAAATGTGTGGACAGAACTGAAAAGGCGTGTGCGAGCCAGGAGGCCTACAAACCTGACTCAGTTACACCAGCTCTGTCAGGAGGAATGGGCCAAAATTCACCCAACTTATTGTGGGAAGCTTGTGGAAGGCTACTCGAAACGTTTGACCCAAGTTAAACAATTTAAAGGCAATGCTAACAAATACTAATTGAGTGTATGTAAACTTCTGACCCACTGGGAATGTGATGAAAGAAATAAAAGCTGAAATAAATCACTCTCTTTGCTAATCATTGACATTTTACATTCTTAAAATAAAGTGGTGATCCTAACTGACCTACGACAGGGAATTTTTACTTGGATTAAATGTCAGAAATTGTGAAAAAAATGAGTTTAAATGGATTTGACTAAGGTGTATGTAAACTTCCGACTTCAACTGTATATGGGCCACAACTTAAATAAATCTGGCACCACCAGGCTAGCTATGTGGGCCACAACTTAAATAAATCTGGCACCACCAGGTTAGCTATATGGGCCACAACTTAAATAAATCTGGCACCACCAGGCTAGCTATGTGGACCACAACTTAAATAAAAGCCTAATATGTTGGCTCCCTTTTTGATGTAATAAAATCGAGCCGTGATGGTGCGTTTCTTTGGTCCAGACTGAGAGCCAGAACCGGTCGTTCACCGTGAGGTCCTCCGCTTCCTTCAGCGTCATAGAGATGCCTTATAACAAGAACCTGGTGTCTGAGCTGCCCTCCAACGCAATTACGGTGAGTCACATGACATGAACCAGGTATGCCTCTGAAATGGAACCCCGGTCTCGATATAATCCGCTACTTTTGACCAGAGTCCATAGGATCCTGTATTGTTCTTTATGGCTGGCTACTACCACAGCAAATAGGTCATTTCCTTTGTCTCTGTGTATTGGATGAATAGAGATGTGTTGTATTGTAATACCCTGCGATGTGTCCTTCAGGTGAGTATGTCAGTGATCTGGTTGAAATCTGATCCTGAACCTGTTCCCGGGTGGGTGGTGGCGTTGGCTGTGCTGGCTGGACTACTGCTGCTGGCTCTGCTAATCTTCATCATGTATAAGGTGAGTCAAACCTTTCCTTCCCTTGCCTCCTATCCTCTCTTGTTTCCAATAAAGTCCATCTAGTGGCCGGTGTTGAAAATTAGGCATAAGCTAGAAACACTCGAGGGTAAATCCATTTTAAATTCAATCCCTTCCATATGTATTTGTCCATTGTAGAAGTGCTCAGAAAGTGACATTTTGGACCTGAATACCAAAACATTTGTGAGATAAAAGGTGCTCAAAGTTGATTTTTGCATACCCCAAGTACCATGAGACATCACTGGAAAAGATAAACGGTTGAGTGTTTACATCACTGGAAAAGATAAACGGTTGAGTGTTTACATCACTGGAAAAGATAAACGGTTGAGTGTTTACATCACTGGAAATGATAAACGGTTGAGTGTTTACATCACTGGAAAAGATAAACAGTTGAGTGTTTACATCACTGGAAATGATAAACGGTTGAGTGTTTACATCACTGGAAAATATAAACAGTTGAGTGTTTACATCACTGGAAAAGATAAACGGTTGAGTGTTTACATCACTGGAAAAGATAAACGGTTGAGTGTTTACATCACTGGAAAAGATAAACGGTTGAGTGTTTACATCACTGGAAAAGATAAACGGTTGAGTGTTTACATCACTGGAAAAGATAAACGGTTGAGTGTTTACATCACTGGAAAAGATAAACGGTTGAGTGTTTACATCACTGGAAAAGATAAACAGTTGAGTGTTTACATCACTGGAAAAGATAAACGGTTGAGTGTTTACATCACTGGAAAAGATAAACGGTTGAGATTGATGTCATTTAAAAGCTTACAAACAGGGTTTACAAATTATGTTATCATTTCTTGAAAAATATATATTTTTTTAATTATAGAAATGGTCATTTTTGAACCTTGAACCTGTCAAGTCCTGACAAGGAGTGGATGGATTTCAGTTGTGATAGCCCTTTTGTAGACTGTATCTGCGTGTTCAGAAAACAGCGCTTTGAGATTCCTTCTGTAATGAAAAGCGCTATAGAAGTGGAATAAGTAGAATTAGAGGACATAGGATCCTAATTGTCTGTGACTCCTCCCTCCCTCCAGCTGGGTTTCTTCAAGCGTGTACGCCCCCCTCAGGAGGACAACACGGAGAAGGAACAGCTGGCACCGCAGGAGAACGGTGACAGGAACAATGAAGCCTGAGACCTCCAGCAAGCCCTCCAGCAACCCCTGGAGGTCTCCAGACTTCGATGCAACACCAGGACCTGCATTGACACACTATCTCACGAGTAGAACATTTTGCAAATCAAAAAAAAAATCTAGAATCCCATCGAGACAGCAGATATTTAGGAGACCTCATGAGCTGTCCTAACCAGTTAACAGTTACCAGTTGGTGTCTTGATAATAAAAAAGGGCGGCTTAGTCAGTGGTTCCTACACCATAGACCTGTTCCTGACCCATAGACAGGTTCCTACACTATAGACAGGTTCCTACACCATAGACAGGTTCCTACACCATAGACAGGTTCCTACACCATAGACAGGTTCCTACACCATAGACAGGTTCCTACACCATAGACAGGTTCCTACACCATAGACCTGTTCCTACACCATAGACAGGTTCCTGACCCATAGACAGGTTCCTACACCATAGACAGGTTCCTACACCATAGACAGGTTCCTACACCATAGACAGGTTCCTACACCATAGACAGGTTCCTACACCATAGACAGGTTCCTGACCCATAGACAGGTTCCTACACCATAGACAGGTTCCTACACCATAGACAGGTTCCTACACCATAGACAGGTTCCTGACCCATAGACAGGTTCCTACACCATAGACAGGTTCCTGACCCATAGACAGGTTCCTACACCATAGACAGGTTCCTGACCCATAGACAGGTTCCTGACCCATAGACAGGTTCCTGACCCATAGACAGGTTCCTGACCCATAGACAGGTTCCTACACCATAGACAGGTTCCTGACCCATAGACAGGTTCCTGACCCATAGACAGGTTCCTACACCATAGACAGGTTCCTGACCCATAGACAGGTTCCTACACCATAGACAGGTTCCTACACCATAGACAGGTTCCTGACCCATAGACAGGTTCCTACACCATAGACAAGTTCCTACACCATAGACAGGTTCCTACACCATAGACCTGTTCCTGACCCATAGACAGGTTCCTGACCCATAGACAGGTTCCTACACCATAGACAGGTTCCTACACCATAGACAAGTTCCTACACCATAGACAGGTTCCTACACCATAGACCTGTTCCTGACCCATAGACAGGTTCCTACACCATAGACAGGTTCCTGACCCATAGACAGGTTCCTGACCCATAGACAGGTTCCTACACCATAGACAGGTTCCTGACCCATAGACAGGTTCCTGACCCATAGACAGGTTCCTGACCCATAGACAGGTTCCTACACCATAGACAGGTTCCTACACCATAGACAGGTTCCTGCACCATAGACAGGTTCCTACACCATAGACAGGTTCCTACACCATAGACAGGTTCCTACACCATAGACAGGTTCCTGACCCATAGACAGGTTCCTGACCCATAGACAGGTTCCTACACCATAGACAGGTTCCTACACCATAGACAGGTTCCTGACCCATAGACAGGTTCCTACACCATAGACAGGTTCCTGACCCATAGACAGGTTCCTACACTATAGACAGGTTCCTGACCCATAGACAGGTTCCTACACCATAGACAGGTTCCTACACCATAGACAGGTTCCTACACTATAGACAGGTTCCTGACCCATAGACAGGTTCCTGACCCATAGACAGGTTCCTGACCCATAGACAGGTTCCTACACCATAGACAGGTTCCTACACCATAGACAGGTTCCTGACCCATAGACAGGTTCCTGCACCATAGACAGGTTCCTACACCATAGACAGGTTCCTACACCATAGACAGGTTCCTACACCATAGACAGGTTCCTACACCATAGACAGGTTCCTACACCATAGACAGGTTCCTGACCCATAGACAGGTTCCTACACCATAGACAGGTTCCTGACCCATAGACAGGTTCCTGACCCATAGACAGGTTCCTACACCATAGACAGGTTCCTACACTATAGACAGGTTCCTACACTATAGACAGGTTCCTACACCATAGACAGGTTCCTACACCATAGACAGGTTCCTACACTATAGACAGGTTCCTACACCATAGACAGGTTCCTACACCATAGACAGGTTCCTACACCATAGACAGGTTCCTACACTATAGACAGGTTCCTACACTATAGACAGGTTCCTGACCCATAGACAGGTTCCTGACCCATAGACAGGTTCCTACACTATAGACAGGTTCCTACACCATAGACAGGTTCCTACACCATAGACAGGTTCCTGACCCATAGACAGGTTCCTGACCCATAGACAGGTTCCTACACCATAGACAGGTTCCTGACCCATAGACAGGTTCCTACACCATAGACAGGTTCCTGACCCATAGACAGGTTCCTGACCCATAGACAGGTTCCTGACCCATAGACAGGTTCCTGACCCATAGACAGGTTCCTACACCATAGACAGGTTCCTGACCCATAGACAGGTTCCTACACCATAGACAGGTTCCTACACCATAGACAGGTTCCTGACCCATAGACAGGTTCCTGACCCATAGACAGGTTCCTACACCATAGACAGGTTCCTGACCCATAGACAGGTTCCTACACCATAGACAGGTTCCTACACTATAGACAGGTTCCTACACCATAGACAGGTTCCTACACCATAGACAGGTTCCTACACCATAGACAGGTTCCTACACCATAGACAGGTTCCTGACCCATAGACAGGTTCCTGACCCATAGACAGGTTCCTGACCCATAGACAGGTTCCTGACCCATAGACAGGTTCCTGACCCATAGACAGGTTCCTACACCATAGACAGGTTCCTACACCATAGACAGGTTCCTGACCCATAGACAGGTTCCTACACCATAGACAGGTTCCTACACCATAGACAGGTTCCTGACCCATAGACAGGTTCCTACACTATAGACAGGTTCCTGACCCATAGACAGGTTCCTACACCATAGACAGGTTCCTACACCATAGACAGGTTCCTACACCATAGACAGGTTCCTGACCCATAGACAGGTTCCTACACCATAGACAGGTTCCTGACCCATAGACAGGTTCCTACACTATAGACAGGTTCCTACACCATAGACAGGTTCCTACACCATAGACAGGTTCCTACACTATAGACAGGTTCCTACACCATAGACAGGTTCCTACACCATAGACAGGTTCCTACACCATAGACAGGTTCCTGACCCATAGACAGGTTCCTACACCATAGACAGGTTCCTACACTATAGACAGGTTCCTGACCCATAGACAGGTTCCTACACCATAGACAGTCAATTTCTTTTGAGTTGAAAGAATGTTTAGCTATTTCTATGATCAACCCATACATAATGTAGACCTACATGTGTCGCCATTGACAATGATTTCACAAGAGGCCTAATTCACATGATATGACTCAATAACTATAGCCACTAATACAGGGCTGCCCAACCCTCTTCCTGGAGATCTACTGTCCTGTAGGTTATCAGTCCAACCCTCCAGGAAGAGGGTCAATCAAATCAAATGTATTTATATAGCCCTTCTGACATCAGCTGATATCTCAAAGTGCTGTACAGAAACCCAGCCTAAAACCCCCAAACAGCAAGCAATGCAGGTGTAGAAGCACGGTGGCTAGGAAAAACTCCCTAGAAAGGCCGAAACCTAGGAAGAAACCTAGAGAGGACCCAGGCTATGAGGGGTGGCCAGTCCTCTTCTGGAGATTATAACAGAACATGGCCAAGATGTTCAAATGTTCATAAATGACCAGCATGGTCAAATAATAGTAATCACAGTGGTTGTTGGGGGTGCAACAAATCAGCACCTCAGGAGTAAATGTCAGTTGGCTTTTCATAGCCGATCATTAGGAGTATCTCTACCGCTCCTGCTGTCTCTAGAGAGTTGAAAACAGCATGTCTGGGACAGGTAGCACGTCCGCTGAACAGGTCAGGGTTCCATAGCGGCAGGCAGAACCGTTGAAACTGGAGCAGCAGCACGGCCAGGTGGACTGGGGACAGCAAGGAGTCATCATGCCAGGTAGTCCTGAGGCATGGTCCTAAGGCTCAGGTCCTCCGAGAGAGAGACAGAGAGAAAGAAAGAGAGAGCGAATTAGAGAGAGCATACTTAAATTCACACAGGACACTGGATAGGACAGGATAAATACTCCAGATAAAACAAACTGACCCTAGCCCCCCAACACATAAACTACTGCAGCCTAAATACTGGAGGCTGAGACAGGAGGGGTCAGGAGACAGGGCCAAACAGGCAGGATATAACCCCACCCACTTTGCCAATGCACAGCCCCCACACCACTAGAGGGATATCTTCAACCACCAACTTACCATCCTGAGACAAGGCCGAGTTTTGCCCACAAAGATCTCCTCCACGGCACAACCCAAGGGGGGGGCGCCAACCCAGACAGGAAGATAACCTACAGGACAGTAGATCTCCAGAAAGAGGGTTGGACTGAAAACCTACAGGACAGTAGATCTCCAGAAAGAGGGTTGGACTGATAACCTACAGGACAGTAGATCTCCAGAAAGAGGGTTGGACTGAACCTAGCTGAGATAAACTTCATGAGTTGATTTTTTGTGGCTAGAACTCAGTGTCTTTAGCATCCTAAAACCTACTCTGAGTTGTTGTTCTTAAACCAGATTCTAATATGATTCCTAGGACCTTTTCTGAGATGCTTTGTGGATACGGGGCCCTAGTCCTGTATGTATTCACAAAGCATCTCAGAATAAGTGTGGTGAGTGCCGTACCACTACTCCTCCTGGGCACCTGGCTGTTTATAGCTGCATCTGGATGACACCTTCCTGTACTATATGGATAAGAGGAGTGGAAAAATTGTGGTTTGATTAAGTGCTGTTGTATATAATCTTTGACTTCCAGACTTGCGCTCTCTGGACCTCTCTCTCTCTGGACCTGTCTCTCTCTCTGGACCTCTCCTCTCTCACTCTGACCTCTCTCTCTCTGGACCTCTCTCTCTCACTCTGACCTCTCTCTGACCTCTCTCTGACCTCTCTCTCTCCCTCTGGACCTCTCTCTCTGGACCTCTCTCTCTGGACCTCTCTCACTCTGGACTCTCTCTGACCTCTCTCTCTCACTCTGGACCTCTCTCTCTGGACCTCTCTGGACCTCTCTCTCACTCTGGACCTCTCTGGACCCTCTCTCTCACTCTGACCTCTCTCACTGGACCTCTCCCTCTCTCTGGACCTCTCTCTCTCTGGACCTCTCTCTCTCTCTGGACCTCTCTCTCTCTCACTCTGGACCTCTCTCTCTCACTGGACCTCTCTCTCTCGCTGGACCTCTCTCTGTCTCTCTGTCTCTCTCTCTCTCTGGACCTCTCTCTTTCTCTCTCTCTCTCTGGACCTCTCTCTCTTTCTCTCCTCTCTCTCTCTCTCTCTCTCTCTCTCTTCTCTCCTCTCCTCTCTCTCTCTTCTCTCTCTCTCTTTTCTCTCTCTCTCTCTGACCTCTCTCCTCTCTCTTCTCTCCCTCTTTCTCTCTCTTGGACCTCTCTCTCCCTCTCTCTTCTCTATCTCTCTTTCTCTTTATTCTTCTGTTTATTTTTCTGCGTCTTAGAAGCTGTGTCTACATACGCAGCCCAATTCGGATCGCTTTGGACCAATCAGATCAGTTCGGGGAAAACATCTGATGAAAAAAGATCTGATGTGGTTGATCAAAAGATCAGAATTGGGCTGAATGTATAGACGTAGCCTTAGTGCACTAGACTTTCAGTTAAATTAATTGCTGCAACAATGTGAATATGAGACAGCAATTATGATATGTGGTAGTAACTGGAGGGGTAGTTATTTAATAATAATATTGTAAGGTCTTTAAAGACACGGCATGATTGGTGTTAAAATAATTTGGTATGGATACTGCAAGGTGTTGATAGCAGGACATACTATGGGTTGTATTTACATATCAATACTTTGATGAATAATTAATGGCTGTGTTGTTTCTGCTCTATAAAAATGTAAGACGGTTAATATATAACTAGGGTTTTCAACTGTGATGTGTTATTTTCCTACGTGTGTAGGTGTACGAAAAATCACAAGTCTCTGTGTAAACGTAAAAAAAAAAAATGTTTTGTATAAAATGACTTCCAAGAATGATTTTACCGATATTGGGTGATCATCACATTTGTTGTTCATATGAGAGTCACACTAACCAATCAAACAGTAACACCGGAGTCACACTAACCAATCAAACAGTAACACAGGAGTCACACTAACCAATCAAACAGTAACATAGGAGTCACACTAACCAATCAAACAGTAAGACAGGAGTCACACTAACCAATCAAACAGTAACACCTGAGTCACACTAACCAATCAAACAGTAACACAGGAGTCACACTAACCAATCAAACAGTAACACAGGAGTCACACTAACCAATCAAACAGTAACACAGGAGTCACACTAACCAATCAAACAGTAACACAGGAGTCACACTAACCAATCAAACAGTAACACAGGAGTCACACTAACCAATCAAACAGTAGCACTTATTCCCTACTTCACCTGTTTCTTCTCACTTTCTGGTTGTATTATGTATCTTCATTTCGTGTGTTGTTCCATGGCAGCTCCACACCCCACTTGGCTGTGAGCAGTGAATGGACTGGGGGACCGGACCCTATTCAGACTTCCAGCTCTTCCATCCTCGGTCATATTTCTTGGGTTGGGTTTGTTTTTTATGGTGATAATTATGTATTCTTTTCCCACAAGAAACAAACATGTTTCTGGTTGAGCTTATTCTTTCATAAATGAAATGTTAAAATATACAAATTTGATCCTGTTTTATTAACACACCTTAGTTGTCTGAGAAAATCTGCCCTTTATCTGGAATGATAACTGACCTGAACCTTTATCTGAACTGACCTGAACCTTTTTCTGAACTGATAACTGACCTGAACCTTTATCTGAACTGATAACTGACCTGAACCTTTATCTGAAATGATAACTGACCTGAACCTTTACAGAACTGATAACTGACCTGAACCTTTACAGAACTGATAACTGACCTGAACCTTTATCTGAACTGATAACTGACCTGAACCTTTATCTGGACTGATAACTGACCTGAACCTTTATCTGAACTGATAACTGACCTGAACCTTTATCTGAACTGATAACTGACCTGAACCTTTATCTGAAATGATAACTGACCTGAACCTTTACGGAACCGATAACTGACCTGAACCTTTATCTGAACTGATAACTGACCTGAACCTTTATCTGAAATGATAACTGACCTGAACCTTTATCTGAGCTGACCTGAACCTTTATCTGAACTGATAACTGACCTGAACCTTTATCTGAACTGATAACTGACCTGAACCTTTATCTGAAATGATAACTGACCTGAACCTTTATCTGAACTGATAACTGACCTGAACCTTTACGGAACCGATAACTGACCTGAACCTTTATCTGAAATGATAACTGACCTGAACCTTTATCTGAAATGATAACTGACCTGAACCTTTATCTGAAATGATAACTGACCTGAACCTTTATCTGAAATGATAACTGACCTGAACCTTTATCTGAAATGATAACTGACCTGAACCTTTATCTGAAATGATAACTGACCTGAACCTTTATCTGAAATGATAACTGACCTGAACCTTTATCTGAAATGATAACTGACCTGAACCTTTACGGAACCGATAACTGACCTGAACCTTTATCTGAAATGATAACTGACCTGAACCTTTATCTGAAATGATAACTGACCTGAACCTTTATCTGAAATGATAACTGACCTGAACCTTTACGGAACCGATAACTGACCTGAACCTTTATCTGAACTGATAACTGACCTGAACCTTTATCTGAAATGATAACTGACCTGAACCTTTATCTGAAATGATAACTGACCTGAACCTTTATCTGAAATGATAACTGACCTGAACCTTTACGGAAATGATAACTGACCTGAACCTTTATCTGAAATGATAACTGACCTGAACCTTTATCTGAAATGATAACTGACCTGAACCTTTATCTGAAATGATAACTGACCTGAACCTTTATCTGAAATGATAACTGACCTGAACCTTTTACGGAACTGATAACTGACCTGAACCTTTATCTGAAATGATAACTGACCTGAACCTTTTACGGAAATGATAACTGACCTGAACCTTTATCTGAAATGATAACTGACCTGAACCTTTATCTGAAATGATAACTGACCTGAACCTTTATCTGGAATGATAACTGACCTGAACCTTTTACGGAACTGATAACTGACCTGAACCTTTATCTGAAATGATAACTGACCTGAACCTTTATCTGAAATGATAACTGACCTGAACCTTTTACGGAAATGATAACTGACCTGAACCTTTATCTGAAATGATAACTGACCTGAACCTTTATCTGAAATGATAACTGACCTGAACCTTTATCTGAAATGATAACTGACCTGAACCTTTATCTGGAATGATAACTGACCTGAACCTTTATCTGGAATGATAACTGACCTGAACCTTTATCTGAAATGATAACTGACCTGAACCTTTTACGGAACTGATAACTGACCTGAACCTTTATCTGAAATGATAACTGACCTGAACCTTTATCTGAAATGATAACTGACCTGAACCTTTTACGGAAATGATAACTGACCTGAACCTTTATCTGAAATGATAACTGACCTGAACCTTTATCTGAAATGATAACTGACCTGAACCTTTACGGAAATGATAACTGACCTGAACCTTTATCTGGAATGATAACTGACCTGAACCGTTACGGGACTGACCTGAACCATTACGGGACTGACCTGAACCGTTACGGGACTGACCTGAACCATTACGGGACTGACTTGAACCGTTACGGAACTGACCTGAACCGTTACGGAACAAAGAGCAGGGAACTGAATAATAAATTAAATAAAAGTAGTGAAATGGGGATGACATCTGATTTTCCATTAGCTTCATACTCAGTCAACTATATATATGATTTGATTTGTATTTGATGAGGATCCCCATTGGCGGACGGGTCAGAGCTATGTGTGGGATCCTTGGGACGTCCCTAAACACTAACAAGCCCTACCCCGTACCGTTTTAATATATATCCCATTTAGCAGACGCTTTTGTCCAAAGCGACTTACAAGTCGGCTGGGGCCACTACTTTTACATATGGGTGGTCCCAGCGGGAATCGAACCCACGACGCTTGGCGTTGCAAGCGCCATGCTCTACCGACTGAGCCACACAGGATCCCCATTAGCGGACGAGTCAGAGCTATGTGTGGGATCCTTGGGACGTCCCTAAACACTAACAAGCCCTACCCCGTACCGTTTTAAATAGGATCCCCATTAGCGGACGGGTCAGAGCTATGTGTGGGATCCTTTGGACGTCCCTAAACACTAACAAGCCCTACCCCGTACCGTTTTAAATAGGATCCCCATTAGCAGACGGGTCAGAGCTATGTGTGGGATCCTTGGGACGTCCCTAAACACTAACAAGCCCTACCCCGTACCGTTTTAAATAGGATCCCCATTAGCAGACGGGTCAGAGCTATGTGTGGGATCCTTGGGACGTCCCTACCTGAAACACTAACAAGCCCTACACCGTACCGTTTTAAATGTTACCTTCAAAGGAATAGGGACGTCCCAAAGATCCCAATAGCACGGACCAAATATTGTTTTTGGTTAAAGTTTAAATAGACATGAAAATGCATGCAGAAATTTGCAGAGTGTGTGTGTGTGTGTGTGTGTGCGCACACCTGTTTACTAGGCTCCATGTACCTGGAGAACAGTCGTCCCAAGTGCCCAGTAGAGAAGCCTGGTTTCCACCAGCAGCATGGACCCCTCTCTCAGACCCCGAGACAACAATCAATACAATATACCAGTCAATAGATGGACCTCTCTCAGACCCCGAGACAACAATCAATACAATATACCAGTCAATACATGGACCCCTCTCTCAGACCCCAAGACAACAATCAATACAATATACCAGTCAATAGATGGACCCCTCTGTCAGACCCCAAGACAACAATCAATACAATATACCAGTCAATACATGGACCCCTCTGTCAGACCCCAAGACAACAATCAATACAATATACCAGTCAATACATGGACCCCTCTCTGAACCGAGACAACAATCAATACAATATACCAGTCAATACCATGGACCCCTCACCACCTGTCAGACCCGAGACAACAATCAATACAATATACCAAGTCAATACATGGACCCCTCTGTCAGACCTGAGACAACAATCAATACAATACCCAAATTAATGGACCCCTCTCTCAGACCCCAAGACAGCAATCATCTGTGCCAGTCAACTCATGGACCCCTCTCTCAGACCTACAGATAACAATCAATACAATATACCAGTCAATACATGGACCCCTCTCTCAGACCCCAAGACAACAATCAATACAATATACCAGTCAATACATGGACCCCTCTGTCAGACCCCAAGACAACAATCAATACAATATACCAGTCAATACATGGACCCCTCTCAGACCCCGAGACAACAATCAATACAATATACCAGTCAATACATGGACCCCTCTGTCAGACCCCGAGACAACAATCAATACAATATACCAGTCAATACATGGACCCCTCTGTCAGACCCCAAGACAACAATCAATACAATATACCAGTCAATACATGACACAATTTACAACAATCACTGATCAATCCATAACACAGCAATAATAGATTTAGGCTACAATTTTAGTTTTTATTTCTCAGCCCCCCCTCTGTCAAATAATCAGTTATCGATACATAATGGTCAATAATATATACCAGCTTTCTCTCATACTCACCAGGTGAGAGATGGAAGTCAGAAGAGATATGGCATGTCAATTTATCCCATCATTTACAATGCCCTTCTTCTCAAAAGCTCATTGGAGGAGGAGTTCCGAGATGCGAACCTTAGCTCTTCTACTCCGATTGGGCGTTGAGAGGAATTGTGGATGGAGGAAGCAAAGATTCGACAACCAATAAAATGTTCAGACACAGACCCTGTACTCAGCCCCCCGTGCCTGCTGTTAGGGTCGGTATCCAAGAAGTGAGGGTTGATGTTGAACTGGACCAGTGACAGTGAAGGATGACGGGTACACGATGGGCATGGCATTAGTGGTGTTGA